>NC_072737.1:136368960-136491164 GCF_026930045.1 Uloborus diversus
ACATTAGGGTGGAGCTTATTTTTCAACTATGAAAATATTAACCTCTTACCCTCTCATTTTGTTCCTTTATATGAAAAAAAAATTCAGGCCAAATATTAGCATATTTAAAGATTATTTAGAGGTAGCTCAACAACTGTGAAATTTTTAACATTGCGGGATCTTTTTTTTCGAAAAGCAAAGATTGCTTACTCTTATATTATTTTATAAATATACCTTGGACTTATTTTAACTTCACATATAACTTACTAGATAGCACCACTAGACAGTCCACAAATAGTTACTTAATACTTAAAAGCCATACTAGCTGTGATTTAGCCATTTTGTTTTAAGATGTGACATCTTTAGCTGCACAAAACACATTTGGTTATTTTAGCACTTAGTTTGTTTTCAGTATTTTATTTTTCCTTCAGTTTTGAAAGCAAAATGACTGCAAAAGCCACAAGATCTCAAAGTGACTTGTATCTTCTTGGTGGGTCAATTCCAGAATTAAAAGGTGGAAAATTGCCATCCTTGTGTATGGCTCTGGGACAAATCTGTCAAATGAAGCTTGAAAAGCTGTATAAAGAGTGGCAGCTTTTGAAGAAAAATAAAGTTTGATGTTCATCAACACAGCAAGCTAAGAAATCAACTTTTCTCTCTAAACTAGAAGGTCTTTTTGATGTTGCTCATGCTGATGTTTTAATCGGTAAAGCAGTCTTACAAGAAGACAAAGACTTTTTAATAGCACAAAGGAAGAAAGGTAGGTGTGGATCAATGTTAGGAGTTGATAAAAAGCTTGATATAAAAGAGAGAAAAGCTCTTGAACGAGAAACAAAATAAAATGCCCTAATACAGCAACAGAGAATTAAAAGATTCTATTGTGGAACTTGAATCATCTACTGATACTGAAATGATAGCAACTTAAGCTCAACGGAAGAAGGTAAGAAAATGGATATCACAGAACAAGCATCAAAAAGACAGAAAAGGAAGCGAGAGAGAAAAACTATAGTTACTCCCCAACTTGCTGCAGCTTTGGACAGAACAAAAGTGTCAGACCGAAAGGCTTTCTATGTCATAGCAGAAACTGCAAATGGCTTAGGATTCAATATCGATGAATTTTCTTTAAATAAAGGCTCAATTCGCCGTCAAAGAAGGAAGGAAAGAGCTCAGAAATATGCAGACATAAAAGTTTCAACCTAATGTCCCTCTAGTTATCCATTGGGACAGCAAATTAATTCTTGATTTAGTTGCAAAACATAAAGTGGATCGCCTGCCTGTACTAGTAACTGGGAAAGGAATTCACCAGCTACTTGCAGTTCCCAAGCTTCCATTTGGGACAGGTGAGGCACAGGCTACAGCAGTATTTAAAGCTATTGAAAGCTGGGGAATATCAAACAACATACGTGCTATGTGTTTTGACACAACCAGTTCAAACACTGGCAGTAACTCGGGTACATGTGTTCTTTTAGAACAAAAGCTTGAAAAGGAACTTTCGTCCCTAGCGTGCAGACATCATGTGTTGGAACTGATTATAGGTTCAGTGTTTAAAGTGTGCATGGGAGCCACATCTTCTCCTGAAATTCCATTATTCAAATGTTTCAAGAAATTTTGGAGCTTCATTAACACCAACCAGTACGAGACTGGAATTTCAATTGACGTAGTTGATGAACTGATAAAGGATATAAAAGAAGATACAATTGCTTATGCAAAAAAATACATGGAAGAGTCACATAACCAACTAACAGGTGATTATAAAGAATTAGTTGAACTTGTGCTTATTTTCCTTGGAACTGCCCCTGTTAGAGGTGTTAAATTTATGTCGCCTGGAGCCATGCATCACGCCCGTTGGATGTCGAAATGTATTTATGCTTATCTTATGATTTATAGTCTCAAAATCTGGATGTTTAGATCGCAATTCAAGCTTACATCTAAAGAAGAGAAGGGATTAACATCTGTATGCATTTTCATTGCACGTGTATACATGAAAGCATGGATGTCAGCACCAGAAGCTGCAAGTGCTCCATATAATGACCTGTTACTAATGAAGTCTTTGAATCTTCGGCTATTCATACAAATATTTCGAAAGCAGCTGCAAATAAGTTTTTCAACCATTAATGGTATTTAACAGAGGAACTAGTTTCGTTGGCTTTTTTTGATAGTCATGTCAGTGCATCTACCAAGATAAAAATGGTCAGTGCTATGAAAAAAACAGCTAAAGAAAATTCTAAACAAAAGAAGATTGATCTTCAAACATTTGAGAACAAAAATTTGGATGATTTTGTAACAGCAAAGTCTATGTCACTGTTCCAGGCATTAAACCTGCCCGTAGATTATCTTTCTGTTGATCCAGCAGCGTGGGACACAAGAGATGACTACAAAGAAGCCAAAAAAATTATTCAAGCTTTAAATGTAGTGAATGATCATGCTGAACATGGAGTGGCTCTCATTCAGGAGTTCAGTGGACTGATAACATATGATGAAACACAGTTGCAGTTTCTGCTGCAAGTCATCGAGGAACACCGCAGAATATACCCTGACAGCAGGAAAGAGACTTTATCCGGGACTGTTTCAAAAGAATAACTTGTTTCCAGAACAATGTCAGGTGCATTTTATAACCCAGAAACCACCTTCTTTCATGTCTCAATTGATTTACAAGTGCTATATAAATAAATGTGTAACTATCACTTTTTGTCGAAATTTTCTCTATGTAACAAACTTCAAGTTTATTGAGCTACCTCTAAATATCAAAATTTTTCATTCAAACTTCATATTTAGTGGTTTTTCATCAAAAGGAACAAATTAAGAGGGTAAGACCTACAAAAATTAAAACTTTATTTTTTCAGTGCAAATAAGCTCCACCCTAATGTGTACACAGAATGAAACAGGGATCGTTTTTATAATGTATAATGAAATAAAAACAAATACAGTAGGCTCTATGTTTAACGACGCTCTATTTAACGACTTTCTCCATTTAACGACGGCTTTTCACGGTCCTAGATGGTCCACTATAGTGTTAAAAGCATTCTATTTAAGGTCGCTTTCTACTTAAGGACGATTTTTTTGTGGTCCCTTGAAAGTCGTTAAACAGAGAGCCAACTGTATTAAATTAAAAATGTATGAAAATCCCGACTCAATCCTCATACAAATAATAGCCAATGATCGTGTAACCCCGCGAGTTTCAACAATGAAACTCGCGCCACGGCATGATAATTTGATAATATGTGTTGGTAATGTTTAACATGCAGGGAAAGGCTTTGATTAGTTCACGTGAAAGAGGAAGAAATTCTTAACTTTCATGTTTTATTTACAACTTTTTACTTTTTATCTATGGTAAGAATTTTAGGAAACTCGTTGAGGATAGGTGAAGCCTAGTGGGATCTTAGGCTAATATCGCGCGGGGTAGGCCTAGATATGCACAAGGGCAGTCCCTAGCAGCCTCTGCTTCGCGCAAACAATTTTTTCCAACCAGTTTTGCAACTGAACAAAATTTTGAGTTTTTGGAAGATTTGGGTACCTGGAAATTTTTTCAAAACTGTCTCCTAATTTTTGATACAAGCAGGCCCGGATCTGCGAACACGCAAACCCCGCAGTACGGGGGAAGGCACGTCTTTAAGGGGCCTGCCAGGCCCGTGTCCAGATTTTCATGAAGTAATGCTTAGAGCGGGCTTATTGTAGATGCAAATTACATTACTAAACACCATCACTAATACATCTTCATAGCTGCAACACATGCCAAATTCATCATTACCTCCTTACAATAAGCAATATTAATGCTTTGTATCGGTAGATAATTCAACGGTTCTACCACCACAGTCGTTTAGGTCCAACTGAGTTGAATTAGAGGAAAAAAAATACAGAATTACTGAGTTAAAATTACAGAAAAAACTTCAGAGAGAAAGGGGGGGGGGGACGTTAAACGCAGACTTTCACATTAAAGTTAATTTAAGCCGATCGTTTTCTTCATTTGACATCCTTTTTCTTTTTCAATGGGAGGAGTTTAACCCCTAAAACCCTCCCCTTGGACACGGCTCTGGGCCTGACGGCCCAAGAAATTGAAAAAAAAAAAAAAAAATAGCACTAAGACTTATTAACGTTGCAAATATACACTGTTCTCCTCTGAGGAGGGGCCCAAAATGTATAGATCCGGATCTGTACAAAAGATTTAGTGCTAATGCATTTCGGCCTTGGTGATATTTCCATAATGAAAAGATTATTACACTAATTTTAGCGAAATAAATCAGAATCTCAATAAGCAAAGGGATGTAAGTGGACATTTTCAAGTCTTGAGTAAAACAACTATAAAGATTACGTCCTAGGTAGGCTTTCATGGATCTTTTATTTCTAAATCATGCTGTGCAACAGCACCAACCAGGGCTACTAGTACTATCTCTTGCCCCAAGACAGAGTAGGGGCTCACCTACCATTTGTACTGGTTATCTCAAAATTTTAAATTTTGCCACTTGCATCCCTTTGCTTCTCACTACCTCAAATGAGGTTATTTTCTTTGGAAAATGATGACAGTTTTTTTTGTTCTAATACTAACCACTGGAGATCGCAGCAAATCTACTTTTCTTACAGCAACTTTCCTAAAGAGTTAAACTTCAAACGCTTCTCCTGTAAAATTTCATTTCTTTGTATATATTGCATTCTTTTTCCAAATGAGCGATATTTTTAGCATTAATACAGAATCAGGAAGTTTTAAAGGAGATGAAATTGAAGCCAGAATTATGGGATACATCGATGCAATGATGAGCGGGGTTATGATAACATGGTCGCTTCGTGAGAATAGTTTTCGCAAATCACGCGAAAGGACCAAATAATGTAGCTAGCTGATTGGTTTACATTTTAATTCATGCTGCAATGCAATTTCAAAAACGTGCTTCATAAACTTTCAATAATATCTAAGTTTAAACTAACTACCAATTGAGATCCAGTGATGGAGTGTTTTGAATCAAAATGTATCTCAATATATTTACTGAAACGCTAAGGATCTTAGGATACAGGTGCAACTTCCGGCTTCAATTTCTTAGTATAGCGGGGCCTCTCTATGTAATTTCTTTACTCTATCTATGTGACTAGGATACTTGATAATTTCCTAATTGTCACCAAGTGTTTTACCGCAAAAGAGTAAGAGCTCGTGTATTTCAGCCTCACAGATAATACCAGAATAAAACGTTTATTGCCCGAAAGGGGGAGGGGCATTCTCTTAGCGTTATAACATTTGGCACGTTTTCAATATTTTTCGCTAAACTAGTCAAAATAAACCGCTTGTCATTTATTGTCAAATACCGACAAAATAAATATTGTTAAAAATTAACGTTTAGTGATTTATTTTTTATTTTAACAAGCCATTTTACAAGATTAAAAGTTACTTCAAAATGGAAAAAAACTGCGAAATAGTTGAATGAAATAAGAAAATAATCCGCCAAATTAAAAAAAAGGGGGGGGGGGGGGGGTAATCAACATAAAAATGTTCCATTAAAAGGTAAAGTTAAAGTTTCGGAAAAGAAAATGGCAAAAAGCTGGTATAACTTTCATGTACCCCCCCCCCCCCCCCCAAAAAAAAAAAAAAAAAATTACGCGCCAAATCTGGCACTCCCTGCATAGACTAATAATAAGAGTAGACCGAGCTATGGCAACCCTTTTGCTGCTCATAAACCAAACCGTGTGACTGGTGGATATCCTAGCAACAGCGGGCGTTGATCGAAGCAGACGATCAACGCGAGCGAGAAATAAAATAAATAGAATTGATGGAATACGGAAGAATTAGCTTTTATGAAATCCTATTTGTAAATTTGTTATTCTAAGTTGTTAATATTTTGTTAATATAGTGAGTTTTCCGTTTAGATAGTACTGTGCATTTTCTTTAGTCAATTTCAATAACTCTCTAAGCAATTAAAGATGCAAACGCCCAAAAAGAATCGGCAAACCGTAAGATTTTTACATACAATTTCAATTTAAGATACCAATTAGTACATTTTTGCGTTAACGCAAAACGTTTACGCCATTCCGTTCACGCCAACGCTGACGTAGGATTTCCAAATGAAATAAAAGTTACTGAAAACTGTGATCAAAAACTAATTACGAATGTCAAAATAATGCATAACTAAAAGAAAAACAGTTCAATCTCTGCACCTGGAAAAAAAAAAATTATAATGAAAACACATTACGTCTTAAAGTACATGTCGAGTGCCAAACTATAGATAATGTTGCCATCTAGCAACCATGCTGCCAAAGTTTTCGCCAAGCCTTTCCACTAGTCACATGATGTATCCATGAACCAATTTTTTTCATCAGCAAGTCTGAGAAAGCTCGGTCTACTCTTATTATTAGTCTATGAATATTTCCGATCATTTCCATACAATTAAAATCATGAGAAATACGCAGACGACAATCTATTACGATTTATCTTTCTTATTGTTGCATTAATAAAGCTATTTTTATTCGCAAAAAAAAAAAAAAAAAAAAAAAAAAAAAAAATCAACACCTCTTGGAGCGATTGGCGTCAAAATTGAACCAAAGCCTGTTTACGTATGGATTCACATATATTCCAAATTTCAACCAGAACGTAGCATTACTTCTTGAGATAGGGTACTCACAATGGAAAAAAAGAACGGGCGATTGCGCTACCCCCTTTTTAGCTGTTGACACCAAAATAAAATCAGCTCTTATACCCACTAAGGGCTACTTGACGATAAATTTTTCTTTCATTCCGTTCATTATTTCTTGAGATACAGCAGTCACAATTGACGACAAAAAAACGTTCTATAGCTCAACCCTCGTTTGAGTTATTGACACCAAAATTGAATCAGCACCTGTTCCTAGTATTGGCAACATATGGACCAAATTTTGTTTGTTTCCGCCAGTTACTTCCTGAGGAATAGCAAGCACGCGTAACTCAAAAAACGTCCGATTGCTCCACCCCCCTTGGAGGAATTCGCGCCAAAAACCAATGGGCACAAGTTCACATACGGGCACATATGTGTACCAAATTTCGTTCGATTTCATGCGGTAGTTTTTGCTGTAGAGCGGCCACAAAAAACTGGTCACACACAGACGTGACACACATACATACACACACACACACACACACACACACACAGACAGACATTTTCCAAAAATAGTCGAAATGAACTCAGCACACCTCAAAACGTTCGAATCCGTCAAAATTCGAAATTCGAAAATTTGCACGAATCCAATACTTTCTTCTATATATTAGATATAGAAGAAAGTAAAAAAAAAAAAAAAAAAAATCAACACCTCTTGGAACGATCTGCGTCAAAATTGAACCAAAACCTGTTTACATATGGATTCACATATATTCCAAATTTCAACCAGAACGTAGCATTACTTCTTGAGATAGGGCACTCAAAATGGAAAAAAAGAACGGGTGATTGCGCTACCCCCCCCTTTTAGCTGTTGACACAAAAATAAAATCAGTTCTTATACCCACTAAGGGCTACTTGCCGATAAATTTTTCTTTCATTCCGTTCATTATTTCTTGAGATACAGCAGTCACAATTGACGACAAAAAACGTTCTATAGCTCAACCCCCGTTTGAGTTATTGACACCAAAATTGAATCAGCACCTGTTCCTGTTAATACCAACATATGGACCAAATTTTGTTTGATTCCGCCAGTTACTTCCTGAGGAATAGCAAGCACGCGTAACTCGAAAAACGTCCCATTGCTCCACCCCCCTTGGAGGAATTCGCGCCAAAAACTAATGGGCACAAGTTCACATAGGGGCACATATGTGTACTAAATTTCGTTCGATTTCATGCGGTAGTTTTTGTTGTAGAGCGGCCACAAAAAACTGGTCACACACAGACGTGACACACATACATACACACACACACACACACACATACACACATACACACAGACAGACAGACATTTTCCAAAAATGGTCGAAATGGACTCAGCACACCTCAAAACGTTCGAATCCGTCAAAATTCGAAATTCGAAAATTTGCACGAATCCAATACTTTCTTCTATATATTAGATATAGAAGAAAGTAAAAAGGAACCACAACGCCAAAGACAGTCAAATGAAAGCAATAAGCAATCGTGATTGCTCAAAAAAAAAAAAAAAAAAAATCTTTCACTAGAGTATATTTAGATTCTTCATGATTTTCTTTTTTTCAAAATTTCTTCTTTTCACGCAAGTTGTGTTGCCTTTTTAAATAGAAATTTATTTGTTACCGATTTCGTCTTGTCTTCCTAGTTTTCTTTCAGTTAGAAATAATTTTTCGCCTGGAAGTGAAATCTTGCATAAAGTATCATAAGCAAGCGCAAAGTCAAGCAAATAATCTAATGATGGATTCCAATAATTTTGTTTTTGATTATTGAATTAGAATTTTTATTTTCTTTTTACTTTCTTCTATATCTAATATATAGAAGAAAGTATTGGATTCGTGCAAATTTTCGAATTTCGAATTTTGACGGATTCGAACGTTTTGAGGGGTGCTGAGTCCATTTCGACCATTTTTGGAAAATGTCTGTCTGTCTGTGTGTGTGTGTGTGTGTATGTATGTATGTGTGTGTGTGTGTGTGTGTGTGTGTGTATGTATGTGTGTCACGTCTGTGTGTGACCAGTTTTTTGTGGCCGCTCTACAACAAAAACTACCGCATGAAATCGAACGAAATTTAGTACACATATGTGCCCCTATGTGAACTTGTGCCCATTAGTTTTTGGCGCGAATTCCTCCAAGGGGGGTGGAGCAATGGGACGTTTTTCGAGTTAGGCGTGCTTGCTATTCCTCAGGAAGTTACAGGCGGAATCAAACAAAATTTGGTCCATATGTTGGTATTAACAGGAACAGGTGCTGATTCAATTTTGGTGTCAATAACTCAAACGGGGGTTGAGCTGTAGAACGTTTTTTGTCGTCAATTGTGACTGCTGTATCTCAAGAAATAATGAACGGAATGAAAGAAAAATTTATCGGCAAGTAGCCCTTAGTGGGTATAAGAACTGATTTTATTTTTGTGTCAACAGCTAAAAGGGGGGGTAGCGCAATCACCCGTTCTTTTTTTCCATTTTGAGTGCCCTATCTCAAGAAGTAATGCTACGTTCTGGTTGAAATTTGGAATATATGTGAATCCATATGTAAACAGGCTTTGATTCTATTTTGACGCCGATCGCTCCAAGAGGTGTTGATTTTTTTTTTTTTTTTTTTTTTTTTTTGCGAATAAAAATATTTTTTATTAATGCAACAATAAGAAAGATAAATCGTAATAGATTGTCGTCTGCGTATTTCTCGTGATTTTAATTGTATGGAAATGATAGGAAATATTATCCATAGACTAATAATAAGAGTAGACCGAGCTATGACAACCCTTTTGCTGCTCATAAACCAAACCATGTGACTGGTGGATATCCTAGCAACAGCGGGCGTTGATCGTAGCAGACGATCAACGCCGGCGAGAAATAAAATAAATGGAATTGATGGAACACGGAATCTTTTATGGAGTCCGATTTGTAAATTAGTTATTCTAAGTTGTAAATATTTTGTTAATATAGTGAGTTTTTCGTTTAGATAGTATTGTGCATTTTCTTTATTTAATTTCAATAACTCTCTAAGAAATTAAAGATGCAAGTGCTCCAAAAGAATCGGCAAACGGTAAGATTTTTACCTACAATTTCAATTTAAGATACCAATTAGTACATTTTTGCGTTAACGCAAAACGTTTACGCCATTATACGTTCACGCCAACGCTGACGTAGCAGTTCCGAATGAAATTAAAGTTACTGAAAACTGTGATAAAAACTAATTACTAATGTCAAAATAATGCATAACTAAACGAAAAACAGTTCAATATCTGCACCTGGAAAAAAAAATTATAATGAAAACACATTACGTCTTAAGATACATGTCGAGTGCCAAACTATAGATAATGTTGCCATCTAGCAACCATGCCGCCAAAGTTTTCGCCAAGCCTTCCACTAGTCACATGATGTATCCATGAACCAATTTTTTCATCAGCAAGTCTGGGAAAGCTCGGTCTACTCTTATTATTAGTCTATGACTCCCTGCGGACTTTTTCGGGTTGCTGTTTCTTATTTTGGTGTTGCCAATTTAGGTTTTTTCAGCTTTTAGGTTTTTGCTGTTGCCAAATTCAGTATTTTCTTGTATTTTGTACCATTTTTGGAGGTTTTTTTTTTTTTTTTTAAAAGTTTTGTGGCAACAAAACAGGTATTTTGCTTGGCGAGAAAAAGAAATTCGCCAAATTTCCTATTTGGGGGGTACATCAAAGTAGTTCCAAACAGCTTTTTTTAATGTGAATTACAGTCAATTTCGCATGTGATAATTCCTACTTCCCAAACAAACCGAGGGCGTTGCCCAAATTTGGCGATCACTTTAAAATCCCAATTATCGAAACGTCCCTCAAAATGTTTATCACCGATGGTTTTGTAGAGATTCCTAATGTTGCAAAATAAAACCATAGCAGAGCCGCCTAATAAATTAGTTGTTGTGACCTTTTCTTAAGACCTGTTTAAATTTATAACGCACAAAAGGCAATTTTTAATTCGAATTTTCTATATTGGACATTTTTTAGACCTCAGTCAACCTGATATTATGTTCGAGAAACCCATGCTTATTAAGAGATCTTAGCAATTTCCGAAAACAGATGCTTATTAAAGAAATAAGTATGAAATAGTTTACCATGAATAGTTTGCTCCTTTTTGTTTTCCCAGCCAAAAAGCTTTTTCAAATTTAGATGCTTCATAAAAATGAGATCAGAGAAGCCTTTATCTAAACAGCATAAAAATATAGCAATGATAAGTCGCATAATATTAATAAAATCATGTTAATCAGGTTAGTTCCATCGAATTATAATAATTATTATTACGTATCGATGGTTGTGGTAGTTAATGTTTACTTTCCACAATGTGTTGCGTTTCCACCAAATTGGCGGATAAATATCATGAGGTTATTTTTAATCAACGAGAGACGGGGCTTTTCTTAAGAAATAGAAACCCTGTTACTCTCAAAAGCACGAAACTTGAACTGTTAGTACTTGTAAAAACGCTGCGCCTTAGGAAGTAAAAGAGAGGCTTCACAAAAATCATGTGATCGAGTTTCAAAAAATTAAAAGAAATTATTTATGATAATCTACATACATAAAACAAAGAATATATGTGTATGTATGTTCTCTATACAAATCCACAGTTTACGTCGGATCTCGACCAAATTTGGCAGGGAGGTACTTGGGCACCCGAGAAAGAACATAGGGGGGAGGGCGGGCTCGAATGCCAAAACAGTAGCGAACCGCCCGAATTTTAATTCAGCACCCTTAAATGGCTCTTTCTACCGGAAAAAGTTATCCGTTTTGATCTTGATTTAAGTCTCATTTAAAAGCTCACGAAAAGTACCCCCTGATGTAGATTTACTTCTCTCAGATTTCAAAACCACCAAGGCTGTAAAATCACCAGGAGAAAAGTTGAAAGCATTTTTATGTAAGGAACATCAATATTAAATCGAAAATTTGTCAGCCTCGAGTTCAGTTTTAATTAGCGTGAATAAAACCATTGAGAAGAAAAATCTGCTAAAATCTTTTCCTCGACTGTAAAAAATAAAATTCTTGCTTTTGTTTTGAGACTTTTCCTTCAACTGGATTCTTCCAATTGCAAGCCTCCAATTAAAATTTTTCCTATTTGGTTATTTTTCCAGATTTTTTTTTTTTTTTTCGAAGTCTGATTGTTCAACGCGCGTCACTTGACATAACTTTTATTTTCGAGGTGGACCGTGCAAAGCCGGGCGACGTAACTTGGATTTAAAAAAAACATGCTTGAATAGGGGAAATTATCATAACGTAGAACACTTGGTACGTTTTCCAAATGTTCGCCAAACCAAACAGAACAACACGTTTATCTGCTTGTCAGGCGTTGCCAAAATCAATATTGCTGAAGTTTAAAAGTTACTGTTTAATTTTTTGACAAAAAAAAAGCTGAAGACTTAAGTGAACAGGAAAAAGCATCCAACCAATTGAGAAGAAATATATCTGTTTTTAAAATTAGTATATATGCTTTAGTATTACATTAGTATATAATAAACTCCCGATTATACGAGAAATTGGATGCCACAAGTGCCACGGATCAGCACGAATAAACCGCAAAAAGATTAAAATGAGGGAGAAATAAGGTAAAAACAATCCTTCCTCGAAAACTTAGCTGTTTGATGCATAATACTTTCTTCAAACAGTGAAAATATACAGTGCAGTATACCCATCAGCATTCTATGTCGTTCAAAAGAGGTTTTTTTAAGCACTTTTTCATTATACTTAGCCTGATTATCACGTAAAAAATCTGAGGCCTGCTGCATTTGCTTATATCTCAGCAACTATACCACTTTAGATTTCGAGATTTAACTAAATGATTTGCTTAATCTTAAGGTACAACTTTATGCTAAAAAATTCAATTCTAAAATAAAATTATTATTTCGGAGAGGGTGGAAAACAGCAAATTTCATGTAATTTCCCCATCAAATGTTTAAATATAAAACCCATTGTTACAAATTTTGTTGCCTTATAACAGCAATAATAATAAGTAATCGTAATAAAAATTTTGAATCAAGGCTTCTCGGAAGCAAGCACGAAATTTATCCACTATCCTTGCTTTCTTTGGATTTTTATCCTCTTCTATGCCTATAATCGAAAACGTGGCTAAGTAAAGACACATATTAGGATCTTTATCACGAGTAACTTGAATAAAGACACATATTAGGATCTTTATCACGAGTAACTTGAATGCTGTGAAATATGAATTAGTTTGCAAACCTTTAATATTGAACTGGTTCTCATTAAATTATCGCACAAACAAATCCTATAGGAGACCAAGGATTAATTTTTACTGCCAAAGCTTCAAGTTTTAGACGCGTAGATAGTTTTTTTTTTTTTTTTTTTAGTATGAAGCATTTATATGAAAAAAGGAGGTGAAACTTCGAGGTGGAAACATTACTCTATTTCTAAAACACATATACTAAAAAGAATAAAATAACAGACTTTAAAAAAAAAAACTAAGCACTTTTCATAATGCACTCAAAAGGATAAAATAACTTTTCTCGGTCAGAAAGGACAATATATAAGTATTCCTGTAGTTTTCAATTATTCCAAGAAAATGACTCTACAACCGAGCAAAAGTGCGGCTTAAATCATTTCCAACCAAACTTTCCCAGAAAAAAAAGTATGTTTCAGCACTCGAATTTATGACAGAAAGTAAGATAACGATAAGAAATTCTCTATTGACTTGAGCCACACTTTTCCTCGTTTGTAGAGTCATTTTATTAGAAAAATTGAAAACTGCAGAAATACTTAAATATTGTCCTTTCTGGCCCGGAAAAGTTATTTTGGGGATATTTCGATAATTGGGAATCTGGCGATCTTTCTTCATTGGCGTCAATTTTTGGCTTCAGCTCCTGCGCGAGAGGTATTTTTCATTGCAAATCTAAACAAAGAGAACGGAAATATCTATTCACATAGGGCTACTATAAATCAGCAGGGTTACCAAAATAAAATTATTTACTCCAAAAATAAGACGGCCGCGCCAGATTCCCAATTATCGAAATATCTCCGTTATTTTGTCTTTTTGAGTGCATTATGAAATATATATATTTTTAATTCTGTTATTTCTTCATCAAATAAATAAAGCTTGTTCCAATTTTCTCAATTTATTGAACAGCAGAAACAAGGGTTTCTATTTTGACGAAAAATCCTAGGCTGAGCTCAATCCAAGCCCAAAGCTAAATAGCAAAATGCACAAGAGACTCCGAATTTACAAAACTGCCGTTTTGTAATGCTCAGGAGCCCGTTAGCACCTTTAGTTGTACAAGTTAGTTTGGAACCCAGGAAAGGGGTGCTCTTCAAACCTTTTTTTCTTTCAATGTTTCTTTAATGCATATTCCTATCAAGTTCTTTTTGTTCTCAGGTGAGAGCGGGACTGTGTTCTAACTATAAGCTCTTTACTTAAAATTCTATTTTCTACGTGAGGGAAAGGCGGATTTTTGTTTTGTTCAAAATGAAACTCATAACGCACTTTTAATCTGATTCCTTCTAATAGATGATATAAATCTTGACGAATCAAACCTTTGAGGGTTGGTAAGCGTCAGCAAGCTGTGGGCGGACCCCCCTAGTAGCAAAGAAAAATAAGTTATTCACTTACATGAAAAGTTTCATCAAAATGTAAAATTAAAGTATGAGAAGCAAAACCAGCAACATCTATTTCAACAGTAGGGATTTTTTTCGCCTATTTAGCATGCACTACATTATAATAGTCTTTAATCAAGCATGATTTTTTTTCTTAATTTTTAAAATAATTTTCCCTCTGGCAGTTTTTTGTGCACTTTACCTGCCCGTTTTTTCTATTAGTTTTTGCGGATTCATATCACGTTTCTAGATAATAAGTTTCACTATTTTTCTTGTATAACTCTTATCTCTTGCACAGAAAAAAGGCTAGCTCTGAAACACATATCGTCACCTCAGAGCTACAGTAAGACATCTAATCCCAGAAATAACACTAAGATATCCTACTGTTGCTCTGAGGCGACGATACTGTCATCCCTGCTTAACCTGGTAACGGATAAACGAATACCCAGCTTTTACAAATAAAATCTCCCGGATTCAAATGTTTCCCCATAGGTGTAATGTTAGAGATCCCCGGATAATCAAATAATAGTGATCAGCTTTCACATATATTATTAATTGAGAAAATTTTTGAATACGTTAAAAATAAATTAAATAAGAGCAATTATTGACGTAAAAAATTAAAATAGTATTTTTTGGCAAACAATGGGTGGGAAAAACAACATTCATATTCCATCAAAGCATTTAAACTATTCTATCTAGTTTCTTTTGTAGTTGCCAACAGACACTCGATAACTAAATTTAAAAACACAACAAAATATTAAACATTGCAGACAGTAAGAAATTGATAAATATTAATTACGTAAATTCTAATTGAAGTTGGAAAAGTATTCTCAAAATACCTTGAGCAAGGAATCCACTATTGTGGACTTTCTCCAAAAAATATGAACTGAAAAAAGATGTTGAAACAAAGATTGAAACAAAGATTTAATGCCTCAAGTTGTAAGTTACATATGATTTTTATATGTACTTATATTATATCTACTTAATTATTATACTATTTTGTTGATTACTTAGCTTATTTAAAATGCCTTTTAATAAAAAACATTTTTTTTCTGTTACTTAGATATTGATTTATCATTACGTTTTAAGATAAAAGTTGTCAACCATGAAAGGTAAATAGAATAACCCGCTTAATCAAATACCCCATTCGAATAATATTTGTTGGAACCGAAGGTATTCGTTTAAGCGGGCCCGACAGTATATGCAATTTTAACTGAAATTGGTAATTGGACAGAATTTTGTCCAACCTACACATAATGTGGTTTTCCTATTTTCCGATTCTGTACACAACAGTGCCGTAAGTGCAGAAGTAAACTAATATTTTCAGTAAATATTGACGTGACCTGGTCCGTAATAATACATTATTTTGTACCAAAGCCTGAAGATTTCAATGTTAATTTTTTAAGAGTGTAGGTAGCAACTTTTATTTATCAATATCTACCGAACTAAGATATGAGAATATGACCGATTTCATGTTTTCAGAAAATGCAAAGTTTTTACCTCAAATAAAAGACAAAAATACATTTAGAAAATTGTTAAAAATCTTTTATTGAAAATGTCATTTTTATTTGTACAAAATATTATTTTTCTTCTTAAGCTGCTAAAAAGTCAACAACTTTATACAAAATATGTTCTGCTCTCATGCATAAAATACTCAAGAAAATTAACAAAGTTGAATTGAAAAACAGATTAATATGATTAGGTGGTAATTGTGACTCAAATTCAAAATTTCGGGAATTACAACAATAAAAATATTAACATTGTTGCAGCGTAACCTCTTTTTAATTGAAATCGCTAAAATGTAAGGAATTACAGCTTTTCAAACATCAATGGTGAACTTTAGTCACTGAAGATATTCAGTAACTTTGATAACAAATCAAAAAATCCAGAATCGATTTTTCTTTGAAACTAAGACCCCCAGCAAGATCATTACAAAAGCATTGTCAAAGATGATTAAAGACTTTTTCACAATATTTTTTTTACAAATTGGACGGATGAGAAACAAGTAGTGTTTCTGCACATAAAGTCAGAAAATAGCTGCAAAATTTCCTCTAAATCCTCACATGACTGTGGGAAAAACAATAAAATAAATATATGTTCTGTCTAAAAACAACTCTACATACTTAACCAAAGAGCTGGGGAGAAATACTAAAATTGTAAAAAAAATAACATCAAAACAACAAAACATAGTTAACATTTAAAAAAGGTTTCTTTTCACTTCTTAAAAAAATAACAAAAAAAAAACGCCTTTATCTTCCCACAGCAATATTAATGAGTAAAAATTAATTGCAGAAGTGAAAAGCAGTGTGGAGATAAAAACACAAATAACCGCCACCTGTAAAGACTAAGGAAAACTTAAAAACAGTATGAAGAAGTAACCATTTGAGATATCGAAAAACAAATTAAAAATGACAAATATGACCAAATCATAAAATATTTTTATATGAATTTTAAGGACATTTGACAGATGAAAGTTATTTATAAACTGATGTGGATTTCGGTCACAAAAGAATTATTTTTTCACTATGGACATTTTTTAACTGAAAATACAATACTTATTGTTAAAATGATTTTCAACGCATTTCATAACATTTATTTAGTCAAATAATTAAGAGTTAAAAAAAGAACGCTTTCTAATCGTGCTCAATTATAGATGTGAGGGGTGTTTTGAACATACTTTAAAAATAAAATTGGACTTGGATCGCTACTGATTTGCCAGATCGCTCATTAAGTTCACATGCACCAAATCCAAAATAATGTAACATTTCGTTCTTGGCGCATTTGTCTGTGATCCATGCACACTGTGAGCATTTTTTTCGACATTGTTTGATTTTGGAGCTGGGTTCCAACATATATAAGTGGGCGTGGTTTGTGTTGTTTTGTGGCATTGAGTGTACACTGTTTGCCCCACCCCTGGAAAAATTTTAAATGACAGGCCTGTCAGTACTACTTATCTCGTTAAAATTTGAACAGTAAAATTTTGCTTGGAATAAGTTGTTTAAATGATTTTCAGAATTTGTTAGCTTTAACAGTTACTTTTTTAAAAGACTTAATATTTGAAATAATTTCTTTTTAATTGCAACAAAACCTTTTATCAGAATGCTACATTCAAGAATGCAATTGAAGAAAAACCAGTGGCTAAAAAAAATAGTGGACGTAAAAAATGCTGTACTCATCAAAGGAATTAAGAAACCCAAACTAGATGATAAAGAAATAATGGGGAGGTTTCCTTCAGTCAAAAGTACTACTTTTAGTCATTGAAATGGATAGAATGAGCAAAAAAAATTACATGAACCCAGAAAATACTTTCATTTTCCCTAACAGTTTTTTTTTTTTTTTTTAATTAACTTTTTAAAATGTCCGATTTTTCAAACAAGGCGTGGTCTTTATGATGTCACAAATGATGCAATTTGGCGCATCTTTCTACTACGTTTCCACATTATGATAATCAAGCAGCGAATTAAAATTGCGCTCTACGCTTGCTTCAACCATATCGTTGCCAATACACGTGAGTAAAGATGCAAATTAAATATTTTGTTCTGTGAATGGCAACATTGAATGGCATTTCATCATTTGTGATGTCACACGACAGAAGTGTAAACAATGAAAGTGCAACGACTTAAGTAATTTTTTAAAAATATTATACATAAATAAGTTATTTTAAAAATGGTCAGATTCTATGTTTTTAAGCATGCTCTTTCAGAAAAAAATACTTTTAAAATTTTGGAAACGACCCCATTGGAAACAGGTAATGTGGCAACGGAGAATGTGATATAATGGGGGAAAAAATGAAATTGCACCTACATGTTTACACTATCAGAAACTACAAAAAAAAAAAATTTAAAGAAATTTCATAAAAATGCTTTTTTTTATGTATATTTACAAATATGAATAGTTATACTCTTTCATGTAACACTCATTTTTCTTGATTAAAACTCTGAAGAAATAAAAATTAAAGACTTTTTTCTCTCCTTTTTTTTAACAGCTAAAGCAAGAAAAGTTGAATACAGTGGGATTTGAAGAGAAATAAAGTAACATAGGGAACAGAATGCATTATATATTTTCAAACTTAATGAAAACATATTTTTGATTTTGATGCTCAAAAGTATCACAGTTGGTTTCCTTTTAAAAAGGCTGGAATGATTTGAAATCTATGTTACATTATGTCTCTCTTTTAACCCATTAGCACTTAGCATGGTATTTATAAGGCAGTTTTATTTGTACTTCACATCTATAAGGAAACAAACTGCTCTTCAGTGTTTCAATTTTGCAAATCCTGTCAAGGGCAAACTTCCACACCACAATTAGATTGAAATATCACTTCAAACGTTGCTCTTTGCTTCTTGTCATAATTTAAAAGAATTTTGCAAAAATTTATGCTTAAATTAATGCGAGCATTAAAAGATGAAGGAAAAAATAACATCAAATTAGAATCTTCTAAACATAAAACATTTGAGCTACATTATACATTTATAATGTTTAGTTTTGTTTACACCATCAGAAGTTAGTTTCAACATAATTCTACTTTATCCGAAAGTGGTGTATGTCTAGGTTTAACCATCTGACGGTAGACAGTATTAGTAAATTAGAACAGCAGTAGTATTTTGTGTATATAAACGTTAAGAAGCCATTTAATTACAAACAATCTTGTTTTAATAACCTACACTACTTCCGCACATACACTCATCTCAACAGCTCATGTGTTTTTTATGAAATAAATTTAATAAAATGTAAGTTTGTTGGAAGATTAAAAAATCAAGGCATTAAACAAATACAGATATTATAAAAAAACTTGAAAATGCAGTGTTAAAAAAATGTTTTGGAAATCAGGTCAGAACGATATTATTATACACTTTAAACATACACTAACTGAGTGACAATATAAAATGAATGTAAAGTACATCAAACAAACTACATCATTTGAGCGAGATAAATCAATGACAATATAACCATAACACAGTCCCAAAAACTAGCTAATGTGAAATTATTTTTGCTAATGCACGTTTATGTATACATTTTTAAATATGTAAAAATCCACTTTTATATACATTTTTTTTTTAATATGAATATATGTGGAATATACATATTTCTCATACACATATGTTTGTGTACATGATGATTTTCTTGAAAAAATATGTGTTAGTGAATATTTAGTATACTGGTCAGAGTTCATTCCCTTAATGAAAATTATGCTTTAACCGAATCATACACAAAAATTATTGAAATATTGACAATTTAGTGATATCCAGGATAACATAAAATGAAAATAAGAAATGAATTACTTCACAAATGATTTCATGAACATTAGTAACACAAGAAGTTGGAAACAATATATAAAATAAAAGTCCCTTTCCTAAACATTTTCTAAATTGCTTGTCAACAAAATTTGCTGTTTAATGCAAACTTTTCAATAAATAGGATATAAATATGGTAGAGAAATAGAAATGTACTTTTTAAACAACATTGATATAATATAAATTTATAGTAAATATGAAGATCAAAACAACAAATTAAAAAACTTTACATCTTAGTGATACCTAACTACATATCTCTATCAAAGGAAATATAATTTATACACTTGTTCAAGAACAAAGTTTATCAGAAAAGATTAAGAACAAATATTATCAGATCAACAATTATTTCAAATAACAGGTATTCAAAGACCAACAAACCCAGTAAAGAACAAAACAAAGTCTAAATTTAGACATTATGCATCTCACATACAAAATAAAATAACTACATAGATCACATTTTACTATAAAAACACACTTTTAATGATGATATCTGTAAAAATATATTTCGGTACACAGGCCAACCACAGGTAGAAGGAGAATAATATCATATAACACATATATAGAAAAACACTATTTCAAAACATTAAAGCAACAGTTTACAGAAAGTTTCACTATAACATATTTATGCAGATAATTCCTGAAATTTTTATAATGATTTATAATTCATAATGCTGATATCTGAAGAATTAAAAAAGTATATGCACCGGGAAAAATAATACTGCATAATACAAATTTAAAAAGCAAAAATATATTAGTAACAAAGAGTGTTTTTCTGTCGAAACAAAACAAAAAAATGAGATTCTGTAATAATTCATTTTCTACATAATGGTCTTATGTATATAACACTATAAATATCATGAAAACAATATTTTTTAAAGCAACATATAAAAACTATCTAAATACTATTTTATTTCCTTTTTCTGAAAAGAAAATATTTTTGAGCAGATTTATGAAAAAGAATTGTTAAAGGGCAATTCCACAGGTAACTGACTGACATTCACAGAGCAAAACGATAAGTATTTTGAAACATAAACCACAAAATATTAATTTTTAATAAAATATTTTTTCAACGATTATTGTACGTTTTAACCCATTCTTTGCCCCGGCCGATACAGGATCGGCCGCGCAGTTTGTGTTAATACTGCCCCGGCCGATTCAGGCTCGTCGCAAGAAAATGGTTCCTAACTGCCTTCGACGAACCTGTGTCGTCACTGCGTTTCTAGCAGTTTTTGCCTCGGCCGAATGTGTGTCGGCGGTTCTTCCAGGGGCAAATCCTGTTATTGCGCTTCACTGTTGCGCTCAGGTGCTTTGAGGGGAGCGATACTCAAACTCTTTTACCTATGCAAAGAGACGTTACTTATTGGGTTTTAAGATGCTGCGGCTATTATATAATTTATTTTACAAAATATTACATGATCCTTTCGGTAGTTCTTAGATAGTATGAGTATATTACTTCAAATAATCAAGCGAGGGATTTCTATTTTCACGGAATATTTGTTTTTAAGCATTCTGGAATTTGAACTCATTAAATGAACAAGTCTGAAAAATATTTCCCAATGATCGCTATTTTCAATCTTGCTTAAAACAAAGAAATCGAAGTTTTTTTTTTCCTTTTGAACTAAAATCCACCTTTTTTTAAAAGCGTCCTTCGCCATGTCTATAATAGTACTCAAATCTAATATCTTATTTCACACAATATAATTTTTAAAAATTACCTCATATATTTCAGATTTTTATGAGTATGTTTTACATTTTTTTCAACTTACATCTTTACTATGCATTTTGTTTTTACGAAAATGATCTTGAGTTTTTTAAAGACTAGCTTCGATTCTCAAAACTATTCGTCAGGTCTCAGTACTTTCAAAAACGAATTAAAGGTCTTTCGTAATTTCGTGCTATTATTATTATTTTTTTTTTTGAGCAATCACGATTGTTTATTGTTCTCATTTGACTGTTTTCATTTCCTATCATTTTATTTTCCCGCCAGCACCCTCTGCCAGCACCACCGTCGCGTCGACCGACCTCACGATGCTGCTCCTCTTGCGAAAACCATCTCCAGGTTGCGTCCATATCCTACACACACCCGCATACACACACGCCTACACACACATACACACACTCATGTCTGCGCACAGACACAAACACACACTCCTACACACACATACACACACTCATGCCTGCACAGACACAAACACATGTCTACATACACACACACACACACACGAATGCCTATACACAAACGCGCGCACTCACAGCACGGCATACACAACCCGCACACACATGCATACATACACACGCACCCACACACATGCGCCTACACAAACACACATGCGCCTTTATACACACATGCTCGTGATTGCGAAAAACATAATTTGAATTCAAGATGCCAAAAATTCAAATTAATATTTTTTTTTTCTGGAATGCATTCATGACTTTTATGGTCGTTAAAATAAAAAAAAAAATAGTAAAACAGCAGAACGAGTATGTGCAAGAGTTTCATGCCAAATTATCTCGAAAATAAGTGCATGATGATTAAATACCTCTGCAAAAAAAAAAGAAAAAACTAGAAAATCAAAAACAATGTTCATAAATTCTATCCCGCTAAGAGTAAATAATGTGTACAGAAATAAAGGATATGCAGAAAAAATAAAAGTAACTATGTTAATTAACATATTTTCAAAATGATGTTACATACACTAGAATATTAGGTAATTATTCAAAAATATGCAACACCTGTTTCTCTCCTGGCTGCTAATTTTGTATATCGGAGGGGACGTGAAAAACAGAAAACGTATATGAAAACACAAATGAAATAATAATATCTAGAGTTATTATTTTTTTAACATACGCTTTGATCATACTAAATGAAATTCTTTTCTCCCCCCTCCCTTTTTCCCTACTATATTTATTGTCTGAAAACTACTCCGACGCATTAGTTGTACCTTTTTCTATGAAGATTAAAATCTACAAATTTAACACATGGTTGCTTATTGATATCAATTAGATCCTTATAAAAGAAGCTAAAAACTATCAAAGCATATTTTTAAAGAAATCCTGACTCGATTTCAAGCAAGTTTTTCAAAATTTCTTTCGTATTTCAATTATTTTGTGGAAAAAATAATAACAAAGAAGAGATGGAAGAGGGCAGGTGACTTTCTGGCTATAGTTTTAAAGGAATATGCACAGATGGTTTTAGAAAAGCGCTTCATACAACTGAGGTAAATGAGACCTCCCAGAGAGCTTTTAGTTGTACAAACACAAATATTCTTTATGGAAATGGGGATAAAGTCGCAAGTTTTGATCTTTTGTAATGACTTATCTTTGAAATATTTCACAAGCTTGAGAAACTTATGTTCGTGGACTCAGTGTGGGAAATAAGTTACCAGAAGTTAAGATAAAAGGACCGACGAGCATAGGATATCTTTTTGTGTTGTTGGTCGTTTTGAAGTTTCACAATGCACAAAAGTCACCGAAGATCGTTTCTTACTCTCTTATAAGAAAATCATTCACACACTTCTGTTTCCTTCTTTTCTTGTACGTCAAACGTTCTGGAAAAATAGAAAAGTAAACCTTATTTAAGCTATTGAGTTCAACTTGAACAGTCTCATTGTAACTAACCATGTGGAAGGGATTAGTGCCGCACTTTTATTTAAATCCCATGGTCCGATTTGATTCGGACAGCAGGTTTCTTCCCAAAAGTATTCCTCTGGAATGCGGCAACGCGCCTTTCATCTTTTCTCTTTCTCAACTGCTCCTTGGGTGTACCTTAGGGACCATGAGTGGAGGGGGATTTAGGTTGCTCCAACTCGAATGACTTTCATTCACAGTAAATGTCGAAATAGTATTCAGTTTTTATCTCCTGTGATTCTCTTAGCTTTTAAAAATTTTCCCATGCTTAGGCAAATGATTTCGGCTCCCTTCCCAGGAGGGATTACATTTGCTGCATTTTAGAATAAATGAACAACAAGCAAGAATTCTTTCCTTTGTTAGGAAGCTTGAATGCATCAAAAGTCACCGGCAAGTGACGCCTCTTCCCATTTAGGAAACCATTCAAGCAATTGCACTGTTTTGGGTTATTTCATTCCTTTGCTGTGCATTGGAAAAGATATTTGAATGTTCTTCAGTCACTTCCTTATAGAATTCTGCTTCACAAGTTACTGAAAATATAATTACATATATTATTTAAAGTTTTTTATTGAATATCATAAAATATGGATGATTCATTACTACTTGATTCATCTGATGAAGAAAATAGTAGTTATGATTCGGATGGCAACAGCTATGAATCCGATTTCGACGATTCCCAAAGTGACTCAGAATCAGATTCCAGCGATATTTTATCAAACGCGAGAGATTGGTGTAAAATCAGCAAAAATGATGTATTACAGCCTCCTCCTCCTCCTCGATTCCCATTCACGGGAAGTCCTGGTTTAAAAGAACGTATCCAAAACGCTGCTGATCCAATGGAATATTTTAACATATTTTTTAGTGATGATATTGTTGAACATATTGCATGTGAAACGAATAGATATGCCAAAGATTACCTCAACGATGTGACTTTAAAGCCCCACTCCAGAGCTAATAAATGGAAACCTACTTCACCTGAAGAAATAAGAGTTTTGTTAGCGATTTTCATAATTCAGAGCATTGTACAGAAGCCGAAAGAAAGTCTTTTTTGGACAAGAAGGACGTCAATAGAAACACCTTTCTTCAGAAACGTGATACCTCAGAAAAGGTATTATTTATTAACGAAATTTTTGCATTTCGTCAATAATGATGCTGCTTCAGAAGAATTTCCCGAACCAAAACTTAAAAAAATTTGGCCCATTTTTGAGCACCTTGGCAAAAAATTTTCAACTGCATATATTCCGGACAGAGATATTTCTATAGACGAGTCTCTGATGAAATTTCGAGGAAGATTGTCCTGGATCCAGTTTATTCCTACAAAGAGGGCGAGATTTGGTATTAAGTTTTTTGTCTTGTCTGAGTCAGCATCTGGATACGTGTGGAAACTGACTGTGTACGTTGGAAAAACAACATTATTTGATGAGGAATTTAAAGATCGGAACTTGGCTACAAAGAGCGTTTTGACTTTAATCAAACCTCTTTTAAATCAAGGATATTGCTTGATCACTGATAACTTTTACACGTCTCCTGAGTTATTTGAAGAACTCATCAACCACAAAACAGATGCTTATGGGACGGTAAAAAGAAATCGAAAAAATTTACCCGCTGAACTCAAATTTTCTCACTTGGAGAAAGGGGGCACAATAGCCTTTCAAAAGGGAAAAATGCTAGCCCTGAAATGGAAAGACAAAAAAGATGTATGCATGCTATCTACTGTACATGATGCCACTGAAAAACGCATTGAAAAAAGAGGACAATACGTCATGAAACCATCAGTTATTGTGGATTATAATGCGAACATGGGAGGAGTTGATAAGTGTGATCAAAGACTCTCATATTATTCGACTATGAGAAGGCAAAAAAAATATTATAAAAAAATGTTTCGTCACCTTCTCGACATTACCATTTTTAACAGCTACATATTGTATCGAAAAAATAATCAGAAGTACTTGGAGTTTTTAGACTTTCGCGTCTTGCTTGCAGAAAGACTTATTGAGAAATTTCATAGCCCCGAAGTTACTACAGTTCCAGCAAGAATGCCAGTTACTGTTAATATTTTGCGCCTAACTGAAAGGCATTTCTTAAGTTACATCCCACCTACACCATGTAAAATGGAACCAAGAAGGAGGTGTATCGTGTGTGCCAGCAAAAGAACTGCTAACTTTAAAAGAATTCGAAAAGATGTTCGTACAATGTGCAGTGATTGTGATGTAGGTTTGTGTGCTATTCCGTGCTTCGAAATTTACCATACTAAAGAGGAATTTTAAAGACTTTAAATGAACTTATACAGACTTCAAAAGGTAACAAGCATACCTAATATCTTTACTACAATGAACGTGATATAAATTTAGTGAAAATAATTTTAGAGTGTACATTATATTTTTAGAGAGATGATACACGACAACTGTATGTAAAATTGTAAGTAGTTTTTTTTAATTTCTTTTGCTCATCTGTTCGTTGAAAATTTTCTAAACGTAAAACGTAATATTAATTGTTCATGTATGCATATAATGGGTATGAAGATATAATTAAGGAATAATTTCTATTTTGTTTTGTAAAAGCTGTGAATACTAACAATTACCATCTAAAATAATTTTAGAGTGTATGGTAGATTTTTCTAAGATTTGGTAAACGACAACTCTCTGTATTACTGTATGTGGTTTTTAAAAATTTATTTTGCTCATTTGTTTGTTGAAAATTTTTTAAACATAAAATTTAATATCAACTTTCCATTATTTAATTGTTATTTCCACGAACCTCTGTAGACGTACACATTTGTTTCATAAAAAAAAAAGTATTTTCTAACCAAGAATACTGATTGCAAATATAAATTTCAAGTTCATGTTCGACTGCAAAAACAACATTCAAATCCCTGTAGCAAAACGAGGAGAAAAGGGTTATCATAGTGTAGCGAAATGCGACTGGTTAAGTAAGGTACGGTGTGTTCGCTTTGAGGCGGAAAAGATTTTTCGCCTGGTTCAGGGAATGGGTTAAGCCGAATTTCATGGTACAGTTCAGTTTCCAAAATACATATTGGGTGATTTTAGAAAAATTTTTAAAAGCATGGTAACTGACAGACATGAATGCAATTTATGTGAAAAGTAAAACTAATTCAATAAGAGATTTTTCTAAAAGAAAAAGGACTCTTTATAAAATTCAAATCATAATCAAAGAACAATGAACAAACTTTCCGCCTATGGCAGTTGAGTTGGAAGATATTGCTACAATAAAGAATTACACTAATTAGAACAGCTTGGTTAACAGACTGACATTTCTGAATTTTTCTAACTGTACTAATGCAAATGTTCAAAATTAAGCAGCAAAACCAATAAATAAGTTTACATAAAAGGTAAGCAATGAAAATACATTTGTTATATTTGACAGAGTCGACTCCAGTCAATTGAATCAGTGGTTAATTGAGCCAACCGCTTTAATGAATCAAATTGCCAAAAACAAAACAAAATCCAGCTTTATTGAACTAGCCGTTTTATTGAATCAGCCACTTTATGGAATAAAAACTGTTTAGAACAAATGTTATTCATAAAATCACTGACCACTGTATTGCTAAAATAAATATTTGCAGTATTTACAACAAGTTGGTAACTCACTAACATATTGGCAACTGACTGATATTACAAACATGCCAACACAAAATATTCATTAAAAAATTAAAAAATCAAAAAACATTTTCTCCTAGTTTATTGATTTTTTCAAGCTGAATTTAATGGTATATTTGATTTTTTAAATTCATTTTAGATGATTTTTAAAAAATGTTAAAATTATGGTAAATGATTGGCATGAATGCAACCTGTGGAAAAAGTAATATAGATTCAATGAAAGAGATTCTCCTCTAAAAGCAAAAGGAATTATTCAAAAATTTAATTCGGGATCAAGGAAAAATGAATAACCTTCCGGCATATGGAAAAAGATTTCAAGAATATTACTAAAATAACAAAATTACCGTAATTAGAATAGCTTTGTTTGCTAAATGACTGACATTTCTAAATTTCCTATATATCCTAACATTAAAAAATTCAGAATTACGCAGTAAAACATACAAATAAGTGTGTACAAAAGAAGAGTTTTCTTTACCATTAGGGCTAATTTAGGGGGCCTTCAGCCTATGAGGACCCCAAAATAATAGACCATATAGAAAATTACTACAAAATAGTTTTAATATGCTAATTATAACGTTTAAAAGCAAGGGCGATGCAAAACGAATAAAAAGATTGAAATAGTTTACACCCTCAGTGTACCCTAGCTGTAGTATATGAAATAACAAAAACTGTAGGCACTTGCAACTCTGCAGCACTTCCTTCCTTAGTATTTTTTTGTAGCATCTATTAATGTGTTTGACCGAATATCTATCAGCCTTAAAGATTGTAAATAAAACTCTACACAAAAGAAAAGCAATTAAAATAAGATTTTTTTTTTTATTGATAACCTCTTTTCCCTTCATAGTTTTTTTTTTTTTTAATTGCTAGAGGATTAGACAATCTTTTTTTTTTTTTTTTTTTTTTTTTTTTTTTTTTTTTCAGTGTTTAAAAATAGATCACATCCTTGTAAATTTATTAAACTATTAAAGGTAAACTATTTCTATTTCCTCTACATCATCTTAGCCACTCATATGATTGAACAAGTCCTTTTCTTCAAGAATTTCACCTCAACCTTTCCCCTATTACTATCTATCAGTAATTAGTCTTTCTACAAAATATTGTAGATCATAAGAAACTCCATAGAAATGTTCTTTACTAGCAGTTGCTTACCATATTTTGAATTTTTTCCCCCCTGTGAAAGTTGTGATATTATGAATTTGTCTTTTGGCTGTACTGACTGTAAAATGCTTTCCTCTTCTCTTTTGAATTGACGTATTTTTTTTAATATTAGGCTATTATTTTTGAAATTTAGGCCCAAACATTACTAAATTATGTTAGAATGAATAATGAATAAAATCAATAAAATATTATCTTTTTTTTTTAAATTTAAAGAGTTGATTTGTTTGATATCACTTAAAAGGCTAAAAATAAAGGAAATCTGTTTTCAGGAGCATTAAGTTTAATACATTGCAACCATTTTTAGTTAATATCAGTCAGTTACCGTATCAAGTGCGTCAGTCAGTTACCAAGGAGTTTTCGGTGTTCTGGATGTAAACTTCAAACTCTACTTGCTCAGTATTTAAATGTTCCTGGTGTAGGCAGAGAATACGAATTTTGAAAAATTTTCACCAATTATTTTCATGCTGAGGACTTCCAGTATAAAACTGCATTATGAGTATAACAAAATACCCTAACCTGCTTTCCTTTTAGTTAGAATTTGTGTTAGGAAAAAATTTGATTACTACATACCAAATTTTCCCCCAAAAAATCCGGAAAGGACATAGGGATCTCTTACTGCTTATTTTCAATACAAAAAGTTATAAATTAAAATTTAACTTGGTACACTTTTTGAATATATATTTCAAGCTTTTAAATGATATACAATACTTATAGTTTTCTTAATACTGAAATTTTGATGCTCAAGTTGACATTTTTGTGGAATTGCCCTAAAAGATTCTCTGTAAATAGTACATACTGCAATGCATAAAATAGTTCAACTACCAACCATAAAATAGTTTAGTAATTTAAATCTTCTGAAAAGTTCAACGCTAATGAATGATGATATTAGTTTTACATATTCTGTAGCTTAAGGTACTTGTGCAAGTTCAGATAACAGTACAAATGCAAAACATGATTGCATTTGTAAAATTCACCTTGAATCATCAGTGTAACTTTTTCAACAATGGACGGAGTAAAGTATTTCCATATTCAATGTTTATAAGGTCCTATTAGAGCCTTTGAAAAGATAATTAAAAAGGAAAATTCAGCAGAAAACTGAAGAACAATGCATGTTAATATCCACTAACAATGCATAGTATGATCAAGTAAAATTAATAATTGAACATTGTTCTAATATTTGCACTGCATTTTCTTAATGTTTGATTAGAAAACACTTTCAAAGACTTAGAACACATAAAAACACTCTCAGTAATTATTTCCTATAAAAGGCAATAAAATATGCTGAGAAAAAAACTAAATGCACTTAGTAAAACAAAATTGAAGCCTTGGAATGAGCTTGCTTCAGACAGCCCACAAGCAGGAGGACATTCAATCTTATGTGACTCTGTAAAGTTAAATAAAAAAGTTAATCAAACATAACATAAGTTTTATTAAATCATATAACACATATACATTTAAAAAATCTGTGAAACTATAAAAGAATTACGGTTGTTTTTAGTTGTAAGTTACTGCCCCTAAACCAAGGCTAAGGCAGAACAATACTAGACAGCCCTGTTATCACACCCTGAGACTGCAGTTTCGTTCTTATTAGCACTCCTCAGTCAGGAATAGTAAATAATTGAGCCAGAGGCAGATGCCATCTCATTGAAGCTGAGAGCGCCAACAAACTGGTAGATAAAGTGAAATTAACTCACCAGCAAGTGTTTATAGCATGGTGTGGTTTGACTCATGAATTGAAGGCTAAGCTTGGGTATATTTGGCAGTAAGTTACCGCCCCTAAGCTAGGGATAATGCAGAACAAAATACCATATACCAGACAGCTCGGTTACCACATCCTGAGACTGTAGTTTCGTTCTTATTAGAACTCCTCACTCAGAAATAGTGAATAACCAAGCCGGAGGCAGATGCCATCTCATTGAAGCTGAGAGCGCCAACAAACTGGTAGATAACGTGAAATTGTCTCACCAGCAAGTGTTTGCAGCATGGTGTGGTTCGACTCATAAATTGAAGGCAAAGCTTGGGTATATTTGGCAGTAAGTTACCGCCCCTAAGCTAGGGATAATGCAGAACTACATGTCATATACCAGACAGTTCGGTTACCACATCCTGAGACTGTAGTTTCGTACTTATTAGAACTCCTCACTCAGAAATAGTGAGTAACCAAGCCGGAGGCAGATGCCATCTCATTGAAGCTGAGAGCGCCAACAAACTGGTAGATAAAGTGAAATTATCTCACCAGCAAGTGTTTGCAGCATGGTGCGGTTCGACTCATGAATTGAAGGCTAAGCTTGGGTATATTTGGCAGTAAGTTACCGCCCCTAAGCTAGGGATAATGCAGAACTACATGTCATATACCAGACAGCTTGGTTACCACATCCTGAGACTGTAGTTTCGTTCTTATTAGAACTCCTCACTCAGAAATAGTGAATAACCAAGCCGGAGGCAGATGTCTTTACCTACCAGTTTGTTGGCACTCTCAGCTTCAATGAGATGAATTTGCCTCCAGCTTTGTTATTCACTATTCCTGACTGCGGTGTTCTAATAGAACGAAACTGCAGTCTAAGGATGTGATAACCGAGCTGTCTGGTGTATAGCATGTAATTTTAGTTGTGTTTCTTAAACAAATTCTTAATCACAGAAAAAAAATTTAATACGTTGGAAACCTAATACATGTAGTCACACTTGGAAGGACCTGAATGTAATGCCATTCTTTTCAAAATGGTTAAATTTCTACTAGAGACGTACCGAGTATTTGGTAACTACTCGGTACTCGGCCTACTTGGCCAATTTGCCAAGTACTGGTACTCCTGTCCTATTTTGAAAACTAAAGAAATTTTGACAGCTATACAAGTGATGCTTCTAAGTTCTATTACCATAAGAATTAGCTTTTTCTATGAACTAGAGTTGGAACATCAGTTGAACAACAGTTCACATTTTTCAAAATAAAAACCCTTAACCATACCCTTGGGGCACAGGGTAAATGACAAGTTACAGGGTAACTTGTAAAGTAACAAAGCACCCCTTCCCCGGGTTTCAAAATAACTTGTACTAACTTGCAGAGCCGTAAGGGCTAAGGGGCACCTGAGCATTGCAAAACAGCATTTTTGTACGTTTGAAAAGTCGTTTTCATCTAAGATTTTCCGTTAAAATCGATATCCTTAAAGTTTGTGAATAAAAAAGAAGAAAAATGCAAATCGAAAAGACGTAACTACGGCAACGCCAAATAAAACATCAATAATTTTAATGGAGATGCAGATTATTCGAATTGGATTTTTAATGGCTTGTAACTTTTTTCCTTTGGAGATAGATGCTTAGTTTTTCGACCTTAGGTCAAGTTAGATCAGGAGTAAAAAAGCCGATTTTTCCTGTGGAGTAAAAAAGAAAACTGTGGGACAATTCCTTCGCTTTTTATTGATAGATTTAATGAAGAAAGTAGTGCCTAAATTTTAGCTAAGCCTAAAAAAGCAAGAGCTAAAAATGTAAATAACTCTTGCTGTATTTAAGTTACAGCATTGAAACAAATTGCGTATAACGCGAAAAAGTCTACTTTCCAAAGAAATATAATATTAATAAGTGCAAATAATTTTTTACCCCTTTAATAGGCAATAATAGGCAATTTACATGAAATTTGAGCTTAAAAAATTAATTACAAAAAAACTAATTTGAATTTTAAAAAATAAAACCCCATGTGCACACCTCCGGGGCTCGAGTAATTTTGTACAAAATTTCAAGGCTGTAGGTGCTATGGGGTCTCCTGGACGCAGGCCCGCCACAGACTTTCATCCAGAATGTCTTTAAAACCTTACTTTTATTTACTACTAGTGGTACCCACACGGCTTTACCTGTAATAGAAAATTAAAAGGTCTTTTGGTTCGCCTGTAAATTTACAAATAATGCATGGTTAATTTTCTCACCAATTGTCTTGTGCCCATGTTACCGTTACATGTCATGATAATTTCGTAATTTACTCATCCTTCTTATGATAGTTTTGTTCTTAAATTGGAATAGAAAAAGAACCACATCGATTTTTTGAAAAATCGCTTCGAGGTGCACCCCCCATGCTACAAACTAACTTTGTGCCAAATTTCATGAAAATCAGCCGATCGATCTAGGTGCTGTGCGCGTGACAGAGATCCTGACAGACAGAGAGACTTTCAGCTTTATTATTAGTAAAGATAAAGATCAAGAGATTACTTACCATCAAGCCTGATATACTTTTGGTCATGGCCTAGCTTATTAATAGCTTTACATGTGTATGTTCCATAATCGTCACTTTCTATTTCCGCAACTCGTAGTTTTGTTTCGATAAAACCAGGCTCAGAGCTAAATGTTGTGATAAAATGCTCTCTCTGATTGTCAAAAATTTGAAGTTGATCTTTTAACCATAGGATGGATGGATCTGGATATGCTTCTATTTGACAGTAAAGATCCATGTCATACCCCAAAGCTTGTCGATAATGGGTGAGAGGAACAGAAACAACAGGCGCAACTAAAAATATATAATTCAAAAGAAAAAAATATTAGTGGATTTAAAGCAATGGCGCAGTTTTTTAATCATAGAATGAAAGTTCACTAATCCAATATTTATACTTATATGGCTTCATGCATTCACTGTATTCATAAAGAGTTGTAGAAAACAAAGTGCATAATGAGAACTGCTTTTAAATTGATCACTTAAATCGAGGAACTTCTTGAAAACCTGGATTATTTTCGAAATTTGTTAAGTGTTTCCATCACCTACTATTTTATACTTGCTTAGGTTTATTCTTGACATTAATTTGTAAACATTTTTTAACAATTAGCTTTATAACTGAAAGACTTGCTGCAAAAAGGAGGTAGCTCCAATTTGAATGTTTTCAAAACGTTTGCATAACAACTTAAAACACCAATCCACTTTTTTTCATTTTATATTTTAATAACTTTCCTTGTATGCTTCTCAATAGTTATGCAAGTGAAGTCACAAAAGTTTTTTTTAAACTTCAAAATATGATTTGGTGTTTTAGGCTTTTATTTATACTTTTTAAAAATGGAAATTTGGAAATATCTTTTTTTGCCCCTCAATCATTATTATTCGTTTGTGTTTTTGGCATTGATTAAAAAGCTTGTCTCACCTACCACTGAACATCCCATGACAGAGCATGTAAAATAAGAGCAGTGTAAAATACAATTTCCCACTTTGGCATTTCCCTGACATTGAAATCTAAGAGCCTGGTTGCTATTTTTTACATTCTAATATTAGTAAAAGACCGCAAACAAAAAGGTTTTGTGCAGTTGGTTAGAAAAACAACTGAGGGCATTAGTCAATGTGAAACATTGTAGTGTAGAAGAAAAAGTTCAATAAATCATTTAAAAATTTATACCATTCTGTAAGCCGAATCCAAGATTTTCATCTTACTACATATTTTTGAGAGAATTTCATACTGTCTTTGTATTTCTGAGGAAAAGCTGAGCGACATTCTATTTTTGTAAAAAGGTTTACACTAACATTTTATTTTATGTAAGAAATTTAGTGAAACCTAAATTTAAGCTGAAGAAGAACAATGTCAACTAAAGAATTATTTTTTAATTACACATTTAAGAGGAAAAAATGTGTACTACGTAAAATAAGTAATTGAACTTAAAAGTAAAGTTTATTCTCATTTAGTAGAATTTTGTTTGCTGTCAAAAACAAATTTCAATACTTGCATCTTATCTGCTTCTTTTTTGTTTAAGTTTTTTTTTTATTTTTTTATTGGTCTTTTTCTATATATAATATAAATGAGTGATTCTCAACAGGTGGTCAATGAGCCATTTTCAAGTAATCTGCAAATACAGCTAATGAAAATAAATCTATATCATTTTCACAGTTATAGTAAATTTATTACAGAAAGCTCTTTGATTCATTTACCTGATATACACTCCTGTTTATGAAAATTGCAACACCATGAAGGGCTTACGCAAGTGAGCTGAAAATTGCAGGAAAGTAGGGCATGATATGCAAATGATTAGAATTGCAGACCTGTAGTGCATGCGTATGCTGATCAGCGCCCTCTGAGCGGTCGATCGAACCAAATATAAATAGACAGCTGAAACGAGCCTTGCATGATTATTGGTGGTTATATGCTAGAGTAAACGTTAACTGAATCTTTACTATGCCTCTTCGACGAAAGAAAGCGAAATTTGAGCAAATTTTGGAGTTTGAACGGGGCAGAATCGTCGGCCTTCGTTTAGCTGGAATTGTCTTATCGTGCAGTAGCGGCTCGTGTGCAGCATAAGAGCAGCACAGTCATGCATGTTTGAAAGCAGTGGACGGAAGAGGGTCGGACAGCTCAGAAATCTGGGAGTGGACCATGAAATGCGACGTCAGCTCGCAATGATGACACCTGGTGCGTATGGCGCTGACAAACCGCACAGCTTCTTCTAGACAATTGGCAGCACAGTGGTCAACAGCTACAGGTGTTTCATTGTGTTATTTCTATTGCATGTGGTTCGTTTAAGATTTGTGCAGGTACCAAGTGGTCCTTAGTAGTGAAAAGGGGTTGAGAACCACTGGTTTACTAAATGATTCAAAAATCCTACTGAAAGGTCCCAAAATGTATGCTGCTGTCATAACATGTGCCTTCTACCTTGTATCAGAGAACGATTTTATGACACAATCAATTTAAATTTTTTAATTCTTTTAAGAGTTTCCTATTGAATTGCTGATATTGAGTAACATAGCCGGAAAAAAAGTTAACAGCTTTTTTCACTATTTTTTCTATTTATGGTTAAAAATTTAATACATAAAATACAAAAAAAATAATAACAACAATAAAATTACAGTAACTGCAGATTACATTTGTAAAGAGAATATACAGTCAAACCTCATTATCGCAACACCCGGATTTAACGACACCCCAGATGTCACGCCACCTTTTCAAAGTTCCGAACAAATGCCATATAGTTTTAATGTTAAGTAGCTCCAGATTTAACGACAGTTTTTTTCGTACAACTCCGTTTACAATGACACTTTCAGCTGCGCACACTGGATCAAATATTTCTTTGCAATTGAAAAATTTTCAGTAAAATAATGAAGACATCTGAAAATGTTTGTTGTAGGAACTTGGAACTTCGGACTCTGACAAGAGATTTGACCAGGCATGATGCCTCAAGAATGGTGGGGGGCGAGTAGATAAGTTCTGGAAGGTATAGGTTTCAGACTTTGACAAGAGGGACAAAAGAAAGGAATTCAAAGCCGGTGGATTGTAGTACTGGACGAGGGAAACAGCAAGAGAAGAGAAAGACCATAGTACATTAAGCTGTAAGTGGTTACAACAAGCTTTTCCCATGAGAGAAAAAGAGACAAGGGGCTCCTCATTAGTTTGAAAAGGGACACACAACTCTTAAAATGGATAAAAGGATTAAAAAGGATTGTTCCACCTTCAGGTGGGGCTTAGCCGTCAAAATCGAATCAAGTTGCAGACAAAAGTGAAGAGTTTTCAATTGGTTTCTTTCTTGTTGGTAATTTTGTGGAAGGAGTGTGACAAATGTTATTCAAAAATTTATCGAACATTTTATTGGAAAGCATTGTAGAATTGAAAAAAAATAATAAGTGAAGGATTTTATTTTTTTGAATAATTTTTGTCATATTCAGCAATAATTCAAATTTGCATTAGTTAAATCTAATTAAAAACATATAAACAGTATTAATTTCTTCATTAAATCTAATTCTATGGTAAACTAATGTTAAATCATGAATTTTTTAAACTATTCCAGTTATGACGTCGCTCTGGCTATGACGACACTTTGTTGACAGTCCCAAAGGTGCCGTGATAACGAGGTTCGACTGTATTAACATAAATTTAAAACCAATAATAATAATAATAATACTAAGCAATACTTGTGCATTGTGCAAGTAAGCAATAAATATGAAAAAAACCTAACAATTAAGCAACACATTAGTAAACAAAGAACATTTCTTAATTTTCTTGTATTAAACATGCATATTAATAAATGATACTGTTATCACAAAAAACTTCATCTTTTAGCACCAGAAACTACTTACATTCTACTTCGACACCCACGTGTCTACGAGCTCCTTTACCAACACCATTTTCAGCAATGCAGTAGTAAGTACCCCTGTCATATTTACTAATGTTATGTATAGACAAAATATTTCCTCGATAAACAGCTCCTCCAGTGGGTAAAATATCGTTGTTTTCCCTTCTCCAAGACACTTTTGGTTCAGGGTACCCAGTTGCGTAACAATGAAGAGATACTGTAGCCCCAGACGTAGTTTGCACAGTTTGCGTGCTGTTATCTAAGATTATTGGTGGAACTAAAACAGAAATTTAAAATGCAATATCAGTCGTATTTCAAACAGTAAAAATCAAATGAATACACTGATGAAAAAATAGCAATTAGACAATAACTATTTTACATATGTTAGCATTTGAACCAGTGGTTGGAAGTAGCGCGCTACAAGTAGCGACGCTACTGTAGTAGTGTTAGGCATAAATGCCTGTTAATAACAACAGTAAATAATCCTATCTCATCACCTCACAACACCAATAGTAAAAGAATGTTTTTCCTTACTTATAATGTATTACCAATCATTCTGCATGACTGGGGTAAAAGAATCTTATCAGCACTCATTCACATTGGTCGAATCGACCGAATGTTTGTTTCACTTTCGTTCACCCTTGGCGGGAACTCCGTTGTGGATGACGTCATAGATGCTTCTAGAAGAAATCTGAAGGCATGTGTGCTTAACGATAGCAGTGATGTGTCTGTTCACGTGACTCTGATATGCTAATGCCTCGGGGGGGATATTTAAACTGCTCGCGGCTTTAGTTCTCTCTCTTTGATCATCTCTCGTCGTGGTAGGCGGTCGCTCGATCGGTATGCGAACTTGCTTGTTCGTGCCGTTCGCCCTTTATTAGAAATGATGAGCTGGACTTAGCTTATTTCCCAATGGGTCTATTTCATCGAAGTTTTTAGTCAATAGTCATGCAGTTTGCGTTGCACTGTTAGTTATCTCATGCAGAAGTAGCATGTGGAGAGATTATATTGTTAGTATTTATTTTTATCATTTACAGCATGTTTTTAACTATTTACATTATCGTTTAAATAAACTTCATGAAAGTTAGAAATAGTTTGTCAAGTCTTATTTCCGAACTCACTCTGCTAGTATCAAAGAAACATTGGGAAGATATTATTAGATTAGAAATTCTCCCCAACACGGGTTATGGGCCCAGTCCCTTTCCTGCGCAGACCTAGTGAAAATATTTTTGGATAAGACTAGGAAATGATAAAGAGTGTACATGCATCTGTAAAAAGGCGGGGTTGTACTGCTGCCAAAAGTACATGTACCGTTGGATGGTGTACATTTCGATATTTTTCAGAAATTTTGAAAATTTTTTTTTGGAAGCTGCAAATTCGATGACCCATCTGAAGATGAAGTTATTGGAATGTTTGAGATGGGGGGGGGCGACCAAGATAGAAGCGACTTAAAAGATTTTACCAAAATTCAAGAATACTAAAGTTTGAAAAAAAGAAAAATGGCAAATTTCGCGATTCAGATTGAAAAGCTCAACAACAAGAATTACCTCGAATGGTCGACGAATATGAAGTTCCTTCTCATGGAACGGAATGTATGGGACATTACTAACGGAAAAGAGAAAGAACCAGTCATTAATGAGAAGACGAATGTAACAGAAAAGGATGTGAAACAATTTATTGTGAGGAAGCGAACTGCAGTCTCTCTAATCTTCTTGAATATTGAACAAAATCTGAGAAAAATAGTTGAAACTATAGAAGATCCATGCGAATCTTGGAAGAAACTAAAATTACATTTTTTTCCGGAGAACAGATGTATAAGTATGCAACTCTTCATTGAGCTGAATCAATGCAAGAAAGAGAATGGAGAAAAGCTGAATTTATTCGCGGCGCGTCTGCAGAGAATTTTCGACAAAATCAAAGTTGCTTATCCGAATTTCCCGGAGGACTGTATTTCTCTTAAATTACTGCAAAGTTTACCAGAAACGTATGATCATCTAATTCAACAGATTTTGATGAGGAAAGATGAAGATTTTACATTCGAGAAAATCCTGGTTGATCTAATTATTGAAGAAAACCGTCAAGAAATGAAAGAAGAGAAGACAAATGAGATGCAGGTTTTCCAAGTTAAATCTAAAATTCGATGTTACAAGTGTCATGAAGATGGACATAGAAGAAGCAGATGCCCTTATGTCAAAAATGAAGACCGTCAAAGATTGACTTCACAAGAAAGAAATAAAAGGGGAAACCAGCACCAATCCCGGAAAGAATGGAGGGATGAAGGTACGAGCCCAAGGAGTAGAAATCGCCGATGGAGTTCTAGAAGGAAGTTCCAGGAGCGTCGCCGATCGCCTTCAAATAACAGATGTGAGTATCCTTTGTATTTCTTGTCAGAGGCAAATCTTAGTCAGACCCAAGATAAAGGGAATACATTTATTTTTGACACTGCCGCATCAAATCACTGTTGCTCAAATAAGAACTGGTTTAGGACATTTGAACCCCTAAATGATGTAAACATGGCTGTTGCCGTGAAAAAGCAAATTTTCCCGATTGAGGGAAAAGGGGAAATCAAAGTTAAGTTCGGTAAAAGAACTGTAATTCTCAAAGATGTAATGTATTCTCCCCGTTTGAGACGAAATATTTTGTCTGGCACCAAGTTTGACCAGGGTGGTGCAAAATTTAAAGGTGGGGCAGGTTTCGTGGAGGTATCCGACAAACAGGGATTAATTTTTAAAGCTGAACTCAATAATGGAGTTTATAATGTTAATTGTAAAAAGTTTAAAAATTCTCCTAGTTCTAGTCATGTAAATAAAGAACCTTCGATAGAATGCTGTCAAAGTGACATTGAAACTTGGCATAAACGCTGTGGACACGTCAACACTGAAAGTATTCGTCAAACTAGTAATCTTTCAGCTGTTCGTGGCCTACCTAAGTTTAAACACGTTAAATTAAACTGTGATGTTTGTAAATTAGGAAAATTTAAGCGTGTTAGTTTCAAGTCAATTGATAGAGTAAGAAGTACCCAGCCATTGCAATTACTGCATATGGATGTTTGGGGAAAATGTGAAGTAGAGGGTAGAAACGGAGAAAATTATTTTCTTTCTATTATTGATGACTATTCTAAAAGGTGTTCATTGTATCCTATTAAGTCAAAAAGTCAGGTTCCGGGAATTGTAAAACAACATATTCTGAGAGCCGAAAGATTTATCGGCAAAAAGGTTGTCAGTATCAGATCTGATAACGGGACGGAATTTGTAAATCAGGAACTAGACGGGTTCTGTCAGAATATGGGTATACATCATGAACTCACAAATGTGTACACACCAGAGCAAAATGGATTAATTGAAAATTTTAACCGGACAGTAACAAATAGTGCACGCGTTTTGTTAAAAGAAAGTGGTTTGCCAAACAGTTTTTGGCCTGACGCGATGTTATATTTTGTATACACATGGAATAGAATTTGTCATTCAAGTCAAGAAAAGACTCCTTTTGAACTTTACAGGGGAAGAAAACCGTCTGTAAGACATTTAAAAGCATTCGGAACTACTTGTTTTGCCGGTATCCCACGACAATTAAGAAAGAAACTAGACCTAAAAGCCGAAAAAGGCGTTTTAATCGGATACGCGTTCAATCGTAAAGGATTTCACGTTTATCTTCCAGACAAAGATAAAGTCATTGAAACAATCAACGTATCTTTCAAAGAGAATTCCTTTTTCAAGGACGAATTTACTTCCGAGCAGGAATCACGCGGAAAAGAAAATACCCTTTTCTGGCCTCTTTCGCCTCAAGTAGAAGATAAGAATTCTTCGGAAGAAAGCGAAGATTCGAATCGCTTCAGAGAATTAGATGTTGAAAGTAGCTCTGAAGGGGGGGCGGAAAGTTCAGACAGTGAGGGGGATGATTCTAGTCGCAAACCAATGCGGGAAGCTAGGTGGATTCGGAAATTTGTCCCTAGACCTGATGGTTCAAGAAACGACGTATATTATTTTGAAAAGGGGAATAGCAAAAGATTAAGATCGTTGAATGATGTTCAAAAATATTGTCTTCGTGAAAACATAGCGTATGATCCGGAATTATTTAATTTTAAAGGCAATGATGATTTTCAGGGTGAAGTTTCAAATCAATCTAAAATTTTAACTCATGTTTCCTGACTAGACACAGAAATTCAAATCCCTAGAACATATAAACAGTCATTAAAATCTAATGAAAGGGGGGAATGGCAAAAATCAATGGAAATAGAAATAGGCACTATGCGTAAAAGAAATGTTTGGAATTTAGTCAAATTACCGAAAAATGTTAATCCTATCGGATGTAGATGGGTTTATAATTTAAAGAAAGGGGAAAATGGTGAAGTTTATAAAAGTAGACTAGTCGCTCAGGGGACTAATCAAGTGAGGGGACTAGATTTTGATCTAACCTTCTGCCCAGTAGTCTGCTTTAGTACCATTCGCTTTTTCTTTTCTTTGTTGGTATCAAGAGAAAATTGGCTACATATCCAATGTGACGTTAAAAGTGCGTACCTATATGCTCCTATTGATGAAATAATATATATGAAGCAACCCCCAGGTTTTATTGAAAAGGGAAAAGAAAATTATGTGTGCAAATTGAATAAAGCTATATACGGCCTGCACCAAAGCAGTCGTCTGTGGTTTTATGAAATCGAAAATATATTGCTTAAAATTGGTTTTCGTAAATTTTTATCATGTAATTGTGTTTATTATACTGATAATGTGATTTTACTCTTATATGTGGATGACATTGTGTTATTCAGTAAGAAAGACAGGGATATTAAAGATGCTTTGACTTTACTTCTTATGTTGAAATTAAAATTTTAGGTAAAACTAAAAAGCTACTAGGTGTAGAATTTGAAAATGAAGGAAATGGCTTAAATTTACATCAAACTGAATACATTCGTGTAGTTTATGAAAGATTTAGTAAATTTAAAATTCCTATTTCTTCTTTACCTATTAGTAAAGGATGTGTTTATTCAAAGTTAAATTGTCCTACTACTCCAGCTGAGATTGACGAAATGTCAAAATATAAATACAAGAGTTTATTAGGGTGTTTATCATTTATTTCTAGTAGAACACGTCCTGATATATCATATGCTGTTAACATTTTCAGCCAATTTCAAAGCAACCCAGGAATGGTACACTGGGATGGATTGTTGAAATTACTAGGATATGTTTATCATACTAAAGATTTAAAATTAAACTTAAAATGTGAAAATGTTCAACTTATAACTTTTTCGGATGCTGATTTCGCCACAAATAAAGATGATAGAACCTCATTAGGCGGTCAACTTGTTTTACTTGATAAAGCTCCAATTGAATGGCGCACGTTCAAAGAACGAAGCGTTAGCCTTTCAACGATGGAAGCTGAATTTATTGCCATGACCGAATGTGCAAAAGAGCTCATGTGGTTTGATCGTATAATTGACGAATGCATCAAAATAAAAATTGTTAAAAGTTGTAAAATTAAATCTATTTTGTATGTGGATAATCAGGCTACGTTAGATTTTGTTAAATCGCCTATCGAAAATCATCGTAGTAAACACATTGATATCAAATTGTTTTTCATTGGGGATTTAGTTCATAAAAATATTTTTAACGTGAGATATGTCAAAAGCAAAGATAACATGTCGGACATATTCACGAAACCTCTCACCCGATTAGAAATTCAAAGATTTATAGAAAATTTTTTTTGTACAAATATAATATAATTTAAAAACATTTTTAGATATTTTAGAAAATTGTTTAATGTACTTTAAATTTTTCTTCTTTGCATCATGTTTTGTGAAATGTTTTTGCAAGTTCTAACAATTTAATTGTCCACCTGAATGTTTCGGTGGCTTTTTTCTTCCTATCAACCGGGTTGCGAACAGCTTTTTGTTACGTCTCGTTAAAAGTGAAAATGTAATTGTCAGAGTCTTCCCGGGAGTTAGGATAGAGGGAGTTTATTGTTGCATGAAGGTCTATCGCGGGTGTATTTGTTTTTCATTTTGTGAGACCCTATTTTGGAATATTGGAAACACCACTAGTTCCCGTTAGAATTTGTAATTTTCCTTCATTAAATATATTATGGTGCAAAAATGTTATTAAAAAAAATAAATAAAAATTTGAATTAGTAAAAATGAAATTTTAATCAGTTAAAATTATCATACAGTCTTTAAGTATAGATGGGAGCATTTTTTGATTTAGATTTTTAGAGATCTATTTGTAAATGAAATGATTTAGTGAGAAATGGATAGTTAGTAAAAGAGCTTATTTACATTTCGTCATAAATATTTCTCAATAGATGCTTATACTATACTATTTTCCAGACTGTGATATTTTATATGCTGATTCGAACAGTTACTGTGGGTTTTTATTTTATATTTCAGATTAATCTACTGTCACTGTTATAAATTAAACTGGAAAAATGATTGAAAAAAATTATAAAGGACTTTGATCAAGAATTTGTTTTCGAACCTTTGGTGAAAATTCGTGGAAAACGTACTATGAGTTACGACGTACGAGAGAGTACGAAAGAAAATAAAAAGGACATTTTCAAGATGATTGTTCTTTGAACTTTTGAATTTTTTTTAGCAAAGTGTATTGTATGTTGTGTTTTTCTCAAATTTTGAGATTCTAGATCTATAATGGAAGTTCGTAATATAGAGTCAAGTTTATATTTTAAAAATTTGTTCATTGTTTTTGTCATATAGTTATTAATATGTGGAAATTGTGTTAATGTCTAAATGAAGTTAAATTTTTTTTGAATGTTTTCATTGTGAGATGATGAGAGGGGGGACCTTGTTAGGCATAAATGCCTGTTAATAACAACACTAAATAATCCTATCTCATCACCTCACAACACCAATAGTAAAAGAACGTTTTTCCTTACTTATAATGTATTACCAATCATTCTGCATGACTGGGGTAAAAGAATCTTATCAGCACTCATTCACATTGGTCGAATCGACCGAATGTTTGTTTCACTTTCGTTCACCCTTGGCGGGAACTCCGTTGTGGATGACGTCATAGATGCTTCTAGAAGAAATCTGAAGGCATGTGTGCTTAACGATAGCAGTGATGTGTCCGTTCACGTGACTCTGATATGCTAATGCCCCGGGGGGGATATTTAAACTGCTCGCGGCTTTAGTTCTCTCTCTTTGATCATCTCTCGTCGTGGTAGGCGGTCGCTCGATCGGTATGCGAACTTGCTTGTTCGTGCCGTTCGCCCTTTATTAGAAATGATGAGCTGGACTTAGCTTATTTCCCAATGGGTCTATTTCATCGAAGTTTTTAGTCAATAGTCATGCAGTTTGCGTTGCACTGTTAGTTATCTCATGCAGAAGTAGCATGTGGAGAGATTATATTGTTAGTATTTATTTTTATCATTTACAGCATGTTTTTAACTATTTACATTATCGTTTAAATAAACTTCATGAAAGTTAGAAATAGTTTGTCAAGTCTTATTTCCGAACTCACTCTGCTAGTATCAAAGAAACATTGGGAAGATATTATTAGATTAGAAATTCTCCCCAACAAGTAGCTACATTTTTTAGTAGTTTGTAGCGTAGCGCACTACTTTCTTAAAAAGTAGAGTAGCGAGTAGTTCGATACAAAAAAAAAGTAGTTTGTAGCGATTTCTGGAAACTACTTTTAAATAAATTTTCAAAAAAAAAGAAAGAAAAGAAAAAAAAAAGAGGTTTCAAGCGAATCTGACGGGTGCAAGTTTTACGCAAGTGTAACTTGCACCAATCAAATTTGTAAGACTCTGAAAAATTTGAGCTGACCTCAGACATATTATTTTCGTGCCATTCGTTCCATCTATGTCGCCGTTAGTTTGTTTGGCATCGAAATTTTCACATTTCCCAAATATTCGCCTTGAATAGAGCATGAGAAAGAAAAGAAAAAGCGATAACTGCCAATTTAGTACCGCGTTTGCGTTTTCTGAGAGAGGGGTGGGGGAGGGGGCTCAAAAAAGTGTCTATACGATTTTCCATGAACATACCTGTAATTTTTGACATTTAAAAACATCCCTCAAACTGTTTCAACCCATTTCTTAACTTCATATTACCGAATTTAAATATAGAGAACTGAAATCTTACTGTATTAAAAATAAATAAATAATAATAATAAGCTGTGTTATTAAATAAAAGCACTATTAGGATGCACAAACTCATTGGAGGAGAATGACATAAATTGAAACAGTATGGTACATATAGTATGTAGCTATAATAAAATGCAACATTACAATAGTACTGTACAGTGGATACAGTAATTATATTCTACACACTCTTTAGTTGTTCTAGCATATCGAAAATCTTTACATTTGATTAGTTGCCAGAAACTTTCTATTTTTCCCTCAATTTTTGAACTTCAGATAAACTTATGGGAAGTGATGTATCATCAACTTCATATTTAGAATGAAAAAGAAGCGGAGCGACTTGTACACTGACAAAGCGATGTTTCGACTAGTACGGTGTGGGGAACTTCCGCTTTCAATGATTGCTAAAGGGAAAGTTTATTCACGAAACTAATATTAAGTGTGTTGCGGGTGAGGAATTCGCGTTAGTTCCGAAATTCGTTACTCGAGGAAAACTCCGCATAAACCGAATCGCGTTGCCGCGCGAGTTCACTGTAGTTTAAAATTGTACATTGAAGAGAAGTAAGCTTTTATTTCATATTTCGGATATTTATTAATGTTCGATTATAAATACTAGAACCGTTTTTCATATTTTTCTATTTCTTTTTTTTTTCTTTTCTTTTTTTTAAAACTGATTGAGTGTGTTGATACATTAACCTAATAAAAGTCAATTATTAAAAATTTTAGTTTTTGAGACTTTCGGTAAAATTGAAAAATGCTTTTATTTCATTTTATCAGTGGCATAAGGTGGGAGATAGAGTCCAGGTCCGGACCACTAACTTGATGATCAAAACCAATTAATTAGTTCAAAAAATATAAGTTCTCTATACGATTAACTCCTGTAATAATAGTTAAATTTTGTTTAAAAAATGTTTTTCATCGTCTAAAATCAATTTTATGAATGTGTATGTATGAGTAAAATTTAAATTAAATTATGACTGCATCTATTTACATTTTCAAGTAGCCAAGTTGCACTTCTTGAATTACATATTCACTGTTAGGAATGGATTAAAAATTTAAAGGTTGAATTCTTTCAACTTTTAATCCTTTCCTGAAGCGAATACAGTAAAACCTGAAGTTGACCACCTTTGTAAGTTGGCCACCTGTTTAAGTTGACCACTAAATTGGTGCACCGCGAGTGGCCAACTTACACAGGGTTCACTGTATTCGTAAAAATTGTAAAAATGCTTCGAATGACAAATTGGCTAATTGAAGGAAGGAAAGAATAAATAATTCTTAGTAAAATTCCATGTTCAAATAAGCCAATTTATTAGTCTAAACCACGTTTTGAATTCTTTTCGTTCAATCCTCAAACGGTGTGTATGTGTAATGTTTTTATTTATTTATTTTTTAAAAAGTAGCGAAGTAGCGACTACATTTCAAAAGTAGTTTGTAGTTGCTACATTTTGAAAAAAGTAGTTGTAGTTGTAGTTAACTACATTTTTCATAAAGTAGTTGTAGTTGTAGTTCGCTACAAAAAAAAATGTAGTTTTTCCAACCACTGATTTGAACCATGAATAATAACAAATAATAAAGTAAATTTTATGTGCATTCATTCATATTATGTACCCATAAATATTAGACTGTTAGGTGTTTAAACTATTTACAGAGATAACCTATCTGTAACAATATTTTTTTAGTGGTTCTTAAAAAAATTATTGTAAAGACAGTTTACATAGGGTACACTTATATCTTTCAACATTTTAACACATTTTATTTTCATAAATTTAAAAATATTAAAATGCTTAAATTGGGGTTTTCAGATTGAAACCACTTCCTTAGTAGGAATGAAAAATACTAATTTTTATGTTTTTGAAATAACAGCAAAAGCTTAGTAAGTTGCTCTAAGGTACATAACAGTCATGAATCTTTGAACATTTGAGCATTGTGAACCAACATACAGATATACTGTTAGTCACACTGAATCAGATAAACAAATGCCCAGCAACAGTGGCGGCAATTCGAGGGGGGGGCAAGGGGGGCGACCGCCCCCACACTTTTTTCATCAATAAAGGTCGCCTGAACCTTTTTAAGATTTTAATTTGAAAAGAATTCTGGGAGATTACCCAACGATAGCTTGAAACTGAATTTTTTAGACTTCAGTTTCAAAAAATTTCCAAAGGAGAACCCGTAAACATGCTCCCTCCTTCTCATATCTTTAAAGAGGGCCTAAATTTTGTGCAATTATAAGAATCGGAAATTTTTCAAGGAAGCGAACCCGCATCTCCCTAACATTAGTAAAAATGTGTTTTTAAACCTCCAATCAAGAAACATATTCGGAAGTAGTCCTCCGCATTTTCCTTTGAAGTCACCAGAGGAAGTCTAAAATTGATGTTATAGGGCTTTATCAGTTCCAAAAAGTTTTACCAGGGGAAAACCTCCGAAACTCGTTCTTTCCTCATAAAAGTCATTCAAAAGATATCCTGAAATACCATTTTTAAGATGATTCAACTCTGCCCAAATTTTGGGGAGAGAACCCCAGAACACCTTGCCCTCAATTTGCTAAAGATGTCCTAAATTTGCTTTTTTTAAGACACCAGTTGCAGGATTATTTTTGGGACGTTACCTTTACATCACCAAAGATATTTCTTTTGATACTTCAGCTTTAAAATTTTTTTGGGGAAAAGTTTCCGAAGCCTCCCCTCCCCTTTCCCCATAAAACACCTAAAGATAGCCAAAAGAACAAGTCTTCAGCTTCCAAAAAATGTCTTGCCCCTGCACTTATAATCCTCAATCGCCGCCTCTGCCCAGCAAGAATAAAACCTTCTTGAACCGAAATATTTTCTCATAAACACAATTTCAAAGATCCCCGTTTATTCAAATAATTTCTGCGGCCAATCCAATAAGAGTGGTCAGCAAAAAAAAATTATAATAATAAATGAATAGGCAGTATGAAAAGAAAAAACTTTTTTTTTTAATGGGTAATACTAGAAGCACTAAGGGGAGTTAAAAAAAGCTCTCATTCAAATGTATAGTTGATATTTTTCCCAGCTAACACAACTGTCAAAAGATAGCCCCTTAGCCAGGGGAGTAATAGGCACTTTGAAAATCTAGTGGAGATTATAAATATAATGTTCTTTATAGTTTTGGAAAAAAGAGATACAAAATAATTCCCAAAGCTCTTTGATCAAGCAATTCCCAATTATTGACTTATTTCAAAATTTAATGTAGGAAAAGAGGTGCTAAAGCAAAGATTTTGTAAGCTAAGTTTGAAGTTACTTCCATTTTTTAAATTTTCATCATGTTTTTTATAATTATATTATTTTGTTGTTTAGTGACCTCATTTCAAAAACTTTCAAACTACTAACATACATTACTTTAACACCAACCTGTCCCGATTTTAAAAGAAGGGCTTAACTAGGGGACTTAATCTGACTTAATGGGAGAAAACTATGTATGTTGTAATGCATAATTCTTTAATTAACAATCAGTCCCAAAAAAAAAGAATTCTTAACTTCGTTCTAAAGGAATTCTCAGGGTGTTTACTCAAAAAAAAAAAATCAATTTCCCTGACTTTTCCAGGTTTTCCATACCCCAAACGAAATTTTTCCATGTGCTTTTTTAAAGGTTGGTTTAGCTACTTTTACTATTTTTTTTAATGGTTGGCTGTGCTTATGTGAAATTTTATACACGTTATGCTTATATTTCAAACTATTACATCCATCCATCCCCTAAAACAGGCTTTGTTTTTCTGGGAAACTTTGCAAACTTTTATGAAATCACTTCATTACATTGTTAAACATCAAATACATCTCTTCACACAGGAAAGGGGCCATTGGTTTACCAGCCTGGAATCTTATTAAAAAAACTTGCAATTCTGATGCCGCCGAAATAAAGAAACCCAACTTTGCTTTCAAAAGTTCACTGCACTTCAACATCAATTTTACTGTATCATAAGTATTTGTATTTGCTTAACGTTTGCAACCTCTGCCTTTTGAACAAAGACTTCTTATTGTGGAAAAATGTCTAAAGCCCTTTGTGCAATGGCTGAGCTCTTGAACAAGATTTCAGAGAAAAAAACACTTCTTTGGTGACATTTTTAAAGTTTGTTTGGCTCGCAATCAAAAGGAATTGTTTGAAAGCATTTAAACATAAATTGACAAACACATCTCTACAGAGATAAAGAACAACACAAACACCTAAGTAATACTGAAATTGATAAATAATCTATAAACTATTTTACCCTTACTTTGAACAGGCTTATTTATAACTGGTATGGGAAAATTAAAAAAAATTTCATTCGTTGTTACAGAAGCAACCTAACTACCACTGTTATGGGGTGTAAACTTCCCAACCCCCATGAGAAACTGGAATGTGCAAAACTAAAGAACAAAAGGTGGGGTTGAAGAGCTGGTTGAAGGAAAGAAGAACAGTGAAACCTCTTTAAACGGACACTCCCCGAATAACGGACACCTCTAATTAACGGACATTTTTGCAAGTCCCAGTCCCTCAATATAGGCCATTCCATGTAATTCACTCTGAATAACGTACACTCCGAATAACGGACAGTTATTTCACAAAAAATTTCCCTTGCGATTGTAGCACTTCCGGTTTTTTTTTTTCTTTTCACAGAATATCTTAGTAACTGTTTGCATTACAAAGCTTTTTCATCCTCCACAACTGATATCCCCCCCCCCCCCGTCATTTCCTTATCACTGTTTTCTTGGAATTAAAAGGGTGGTAATGGGCAGAGGCAGCGATTGGGGCTTAAAAGTTGGGGACAGAAAAAAAAAAGAACTAAAAGGCACGGTACTTTTTGCGGGGCAGCAAAAAATGAAAAAGAAAATAAAAGTCCTAATTTTGTAACGGCTAGTTTTGAGAATATTGAAGCAGATAAGTGAAAACTGATGTCAGTCTAACAATTAACGTACGTTTTTCTTAAGATTTTAATGAATTTTGTACACAATAACTATTCAAAAGTTACGATAAAAAAGAGGAAATTTGGGCGCTTTTTCTAACTGGGGCTCTCAGGAGATGCAATTGAGCAGACCGGCGCCGGTAGTAGTCGGCTTTATGGCGCCGTGGTTTCGTTGGGTTGTTTAATTTTTATACATGAAAAAGATTTGCCCATATTCAAGGTCATATTGCCAACTGTCAATCATGCATCATGCAATAGTGATACTCGAGATAAAATAAATAAATTAACCATAAAAAAGTGTGGGGGGGGGGGGGGGGGGTTGCTCCGCCGAATCGCCGCCGTTGGTAATGCAAAAAAGAGATGTCAAACTGCTTTAACTGTTTACTTTAATTGATTAAATGCTTTTTGAGACAAGTGTGTGCTGTCAGTATACCTTTATTAAGAAGAAAACAGATTAATTACACTTGACGTAAAATGTAGTAAACCTTTCGCAATTGTTTCGATTGTGTTCTAAAAAGGGAACAACAGCCCATTTTGAAAAAGGTAAATTAAGTAGTTCCTCCTAATAGCGGACACCTTCCCAATAACGGACAAAACTTCTGGGCTCCTTGACTGTCCGCTATTGGGGAGGTTTCACTGTATTTTCTTTTAGTAATTTCAAGTTGTATGAATTTCTGATCAAATTAATTTTACTAAACTGCAAAAAAGGAAAAATATTTTGAAACTGGTTCTAGTTTTTTTAAAAAATTCCAGGTTTTCTGCATACAAAAATTCATTTTCCTGACATTTCCAGGTTTTCCAGGTGCGTAGACATCCTGAATTCGAAAGCTTGGCTCTGATAACATAAATCCAATTGATGAATAAAAGATCATTCCTGCCAAAATTCCAAGGGGGAAAAATGTATACTTGGGAAAAACCTAACCTGGCAGTGTCAGAATGTCGTGATTAGGATCTGCATAGCCTCTACAATGCAGCGAAGTTAGATTTGCCCCAGCCAGTACAATAAAACACAAATTCCTCACATCATATACACAATCAGGAAAAATGCTTAAAACCTAGGATTTTGCCGGCAAAACCGGTCGAGTTAGCAGGTGTGAAAGATTGAAGGTTTCACATTTGTTGAAGTAGGGAGGAGGAAAGCAGGTTTACTTTACCAGTTAACAAACTGGTTGATTAAAATAAGAATTAGAGATAGTTTTTAAAACTTTAACAGAAAAAAGGAAAATTCATCAGTAACAAATTATTGGTTCCAATGCTTCACAGAACACCAATCAGATGTCTTCTCAGAAGCAAAGATAATAAACCAATTAGAATCAACACAATTAAATGTAAAATTGTGGCCTATCCAATGAGAAAATTAGAATGTTAACTAAGAGTCAGAATTCTCATTCGAGTCAATTTGGAAGAAATCTAACACAGGTCATGCAGTACATTATCCAGAAACATCCAGGATGAAGTAGTTTGCTGAAGTCCACCACCAAACCGAACATAAGTTTAAGCACAGGAAAATAAATATGTTAAGATCAGATTACAAGGCCCTTTTTCTTAATGCAGCCATGCAAACAAAACCTGCCCTATGTATACAGAACTCAGCTGTACGAATGGTTTCCTAAAAATCTAAAAATAAATATTAGCTATCCCCCCCCCCCACACACACACCTTTTTTCTGCCCATTAAATGTTGCCAGGCATTGGCAAATACTCAAACTTTACAATTTGGATCATGCTTCTGGATGATAAAAAGATAATACCTATTTTAACTTACTTCTCACATGTACCCAAGCATCCTCACTCAGTTTACTGGCTGACCCAATAATAACTTGACATTGGTACAGCCCAGTATCAACCTGTTGAATTTTGCTAATCTGAAAAAGATATAAAGGAAGACACAATTTATATAAAACATTACTATATCTGCAACATGAAACACAATATAATCGCATTAGAACAGTAATATGCAGTGCTTGAGCATACAGGTGACTTCCAAACAAAGAATTTATAAAATATTTTGGTAGAAGGTCCTTTACAACATTGAACTCTTTCAAATATCAAATAATTTGAAAGGTAATCAGAAATCTTGAAAAAGCAAGGAAAAAACTACATTTTAGTGCCAGGGTTTGAAATGAAAACAGAACAGGTAAAAGCCACATACTGCACTGAGACTCTTAGATTTAGTGACATAATTTATCGTAACACTGGTTTATCAAAAGGTTAATGTCTTTATCGGAAAAGCCACAGGGAGCCTTACACGTTTTGGGGGACAAAAAGTAGAAAGAGAAGAATATTTTCCCAAAATGATAAGTAGTAGTAGTACGTTGAAAAAGAATTGGATTGGTTGGATAAGGGGACGGTTAAAGAAAAAGAGAAAAAAAGGGAAATTTGAGGATAACATTTCTTTTTTCAAAGGAGTTTATTTCCACTCAGGGAAAAATTAAAATTTCAAAATTTCTAGCACAGTTATGTGTTCAGAAATTCATTACACTTACATTAGAAAATATTACATCAATACTATCAGTTAATCACTGGAAATGTTCAAGTTCAATATATGGTCATTTAATGTGTATATGTACGAATTTATAAATGCATGTCCAAAAAAAAAGATAAAAATAAATATAAAGCTTTCTGTTTAAAAATGTCACATGTAAAAAAAAATCTGCAAATTACTCAAAAAAAAAAAAATTGTTTTTACAGTGGGGTTGTGAAAAATCATGTATATTTCACAAAAAACACCTATATAGATGAATTTTAAATAGTGAATTTTCATATAAATATGATATTTCTACATTATTAATTTCCATCATTTAAGATTTATCAAAAATAAAAATACCATAATTCTATACGCTCTAAATATAATCTTTATAGTAAGTGCACAAAAGCAAATTAGCCATAATAACCATATCTTTATTACCACATCCTAATTACTATTTCTTTTTTTATAAATATGCCTTGTATTACTTAACCTAGAAAATTACCAGTCACAATATGACTGGTGAGAAGTTCTTCTCATTTCCATTTGTAGAAACAAGAAATCTAACAAATAGGGTACTATCTCAATTTGTGATTGCAAAAAACCTAATTTGAATTCAAGACATCAAAAATCAAATGAATGCCAGGGGTTGGATGTTTCTTCTTTATTCTTTGATTATTCAACAGAGTGCTCAAAGCAATTCGTAGCACATGGACAACAGATTACTTGAATATATAGAAGAAGCATTTGAAAACTTTGTAGAATGAAATGCATAAAAATATGACAGTGTGTGTATATGAGGCAGTGAGAAGCAACAGGATGTAAGTGAACATTTTCAAGTTTTGAGCAAAACGGGTTTAAAGATAACATCCTAAGTAGGCTTTCATTGAAATTTTTTTCTAAATCATGCTGTATAGAAGCAACCAGGGCCACTAGTACCATCTCTTGCCCCAAGACAGAAGAGAGGTTCACCTGCCATGTGCACTGTTTATCTCCGGATTTTTAATTTTGCCATTTACATCCCTTTGCTTCTCACTGCCTCATATGTAAAGATAAAAGCATTTAAAGAGTTTAAAAATTCTGCAAACAGCTCTTTTGGGGTTGAAAATCAAACCCCTTCTTCAGTGCATAAAAAGAGCGATGAAACAACTAAGTCCGACAATGGACAAGTGAATGAGAAAAAATAAGGCATGGAAGAATAAATACACTGAAAGTGGCCAGAACTGGAAACAGTGCCAGCAGAAAACAGCAAAGGCATCCTGTACCTAGAAAAAACATCATACACTGAAATATTTTTTTAAAAGAAAGATTTCCAAACACAAGGGGTGTGCTCTACAAATCATTCACTAATAAAGTGGAATTTTTCCAGATACAGTAAGATTCCAAAAAATCTAAATCGTAAGTGGAAGAACAACCATGGATAATTTTGGTAGAAGCTATGGGTTCAGGACCAACAATGTTGGGTGATGGAGGAACGTTTAAAATCCTGTTTTTTGACAAAATTTTCATATTCCTGCATACGGAATTTGAGAGCACGTCTGGTCTGTCCTATGGATGCCAATCCACACTGACAGGAAATAATGTTTCCAGTTCCCGCCACTTTCAGTCTATTTACTCATGTCTTTTTTTTTTCTTTTTTGTCCACTTGTCTGTTGTCAGACTTGGTTGTTCCATCTCTATGCAAAGAAGAAGGGGCTTGATTTTATAAAACCAAAACAGCTGTTTGCAATTTTTAAACTCTTTTTAAATGCTTTTATTTGTGCATGCATACAGATTGTCATATTCTTACTCAGATTACTTGAAGCATGATATTGGAAGCTATGCTGGAGAAAGAATATTGAAAATTGATTTGATAAGCAGCTAAACAATTGAAGGTGATACTCACTTGCAATGTATAAGTACTACTAGCATCATCATGTCTAATGGAGTACCGCTGGTCAGGAATGATTTGTGTACTGTCTCGTGATATAACTGACGCTGAACCACGTTCATTTACTTTCACCCATAAAACCTGCAAAAATGAAGCAAAAGAAAATCTTTTAATTCTAAGCATAACTCTTGGTGGTGAATTGACAGTAGAGCAAGTACAAAATACAAATGTGATGCCCAGCAACCGGCTATGGACCCAGATAGGCTGGTCCTAGTCAATTTATTAGACACCAACCAAAACCAATGGCCCTCTTAAAGCTATCCACCCCCTTGTCAATCAATAATCAGAGAAAAACTAACTTTCTGACTGAGCTTTATCAAACACCATTTTTATACTCTAACCACTAAATTCAACCACACACAATGAGTAGAGTTAAAATTTTTCGTTTCTTTAAAACAGAAATATTCTCCAGGAGAATGACAGCAAAAATGTTTCATACTCTATTCTTTAACTTCAAAATGTTTACGAGAACAACAGACAAATCATATTAACAAAATACTAGAGTAATCCAACAAAATGATAATAATAAACAGTTTTATAGTACACCAGATTAAAAATTCCTTTTTTTAACTTTAATAATTGAACTCATTCCTAGGACAGGAGAATGACATGAAAACCTGGTGAAAACGATGTACTTTGATGATTTAAATAATTAAATTTATTTAAAGAATGCTATTTTACACCTTTAAGTATGCTTAATTCTGTACTCCAAATTGAATTTGCGGAATGTTGATACAAATTTTTAAAATAATTTAAGTCCATTTGAAAAACGGATGGGGATACGTCAAAAGTGTGACTTTCAGGTTATTCAAAAAAATTTTTAGTAAAAACTAAATGAGTTAGTGTTTTAATAAGAGAAGAATAACATCAGATAAGTTATTTCTAATTAAAAAAATGAAAACACTTTTTGGGTTAAACAATTTTTGTGTTAGGTTATGGGGACAATATTGTTAAGATTTTGGAGAATCACCCATATATATATAATCACCCTGAGGTTCTTGACGAGTACCTTGTCCATTTAACATGTAACTCTGATATTGCCTAATTGTAAGGTGGTTAACCAGTTCACAGTTTAAAAAATACTCTTTATCAATAGAAAAATAAATATTAAGTATAAAGGAAATAAATCGTTATGAATTTATAATACTACAAGAAATTTTAATCATTTGCAATTATTCTAAACAATTTAGTGCATAAAAAATTAATTTATCTAATGTACAAAGAACAGCTAAAAAACACATACCGGATATTGAGAAGCATAATGTACAGAGCAATGCAAATCGATGGTGTCACCAAGATTTGCATATTGTGTCTTTGTAATGTAAGAGATGGATGGGTTTTGCTGTCCTTCAACTAAAACAAAAATATTTAATTTTAATAGTAGAAATAAATAACAAATATAAATTTTGTACTAAAAGGAATAACATATATTTCACAAGGTCAGACACATGATCTAAACAAATGGATTAAAATTAATAAATTTATTCATGATTAAAATTTATTGATTTTTCTTTTTTTTTTTTTAAATATATATCTATGATTGAAATCAGGTTTAACAGCAGTTAGAAATTCTCATCACAAATCTAAATGTTCAAATTTTTAAACCCTCCAGGAGGCAGGAACATGCCCACTTATTGTTAAAACTCGGTAGAACAGCTAAAGTACATTCGTGCTTGCCGCCATAAAAGACTTTTCAAGAGAGGATCAGTGAGATTTTAAATGGAATCTCCCTCTTCCACAATGAGTATCAATTTAAATATAAGACGCAATACAACCATAGCTAGATAATGTAGACGCACATGTGCTTGTCGCGCACTGATATATTTGCCGCTATGCATATACATTTGCTGCAAATATGTACTTCGCTCAAAATTTTTAAATTAATATCCATATTAAACAATGGTTTTTTTTTTTTTTTTTTTGAAAATTTGTAATGAAATTCATCTCTTGCTTTCATGGATACATGGTTAAAAGCACAAAAAGCATTGCCTTTTACTGAAAATTTTATCCACCCACTGTATATTTTTTTAAGTACTTGCAGATAGTTTTGAGTTGTGTGCACAGATATTTTATGTTTTTATCTTACTATGAATACAACAAAAAAGAAAAATATTCCTTTTCAAGCCATGCTTTTCCAGAAACAAATTAAGTACTGCCTGTTTTTTCTTTTAGCAGAATTGGACTGACTTCTTCTGGAGTTGTCGGCTAGGTACTGGATCAGATGTTACTGAGGATCCTTTCCAATAAAAAATTTTGAAATTGTGTGCTAAAAAACTGCATTTTGTTACATTTTGGAGCTTGTAAAGTCATTAAACTGAAGCTATATTTTTATATACAGTGGGACAGCAATTTTACCACTGTCCGTTTCATACATTATCAATGATAAGGACGAATGATTTGAGGATGCCCCCACAGCTAATCCAGGAATTCTAAGCATAAAACTCAACAATTTTTGTTTGGGAATGCCAACAAAGAAAAAAATTTGCAAACAGATTGTGCTATAAGCTATAAATGAAATTGTATCTAAAATAAGTAATTATTACACATTTTCCCCAACTACTTTATTGGATCCTAGCCGTACCTCCACAGTTTTGCCCATAGTAGAAAATTAAAATTTCATTTGGTTTGCCTGTATATTTACAAATAATGGATGATGAATTTCTCGCCAATTTGCTATGTTTTTTTTGCTCACCAGTGTTCGCGCTCAATTATCCGTAACATGGGTCCCAGGGACCCATTAATGAAATAGATTTGGGTCCTTTGGTGGAAAAAATGAGTCCCTTAAATTTTAAACAGAAAATCTTAGTGCAAAAATGAATAATATAAAAATATTTATACTTGGGGGGGGGGGGGAGGCATGAAATAAAATAAATTGGTTATTTTTGCCCTAATTTTTTTGTGATTTCATCATTGTAAAATTATTTTCAAATAATACACTTGCAAGACTCAGTTATGTGAGAAACTATTTGGTCAGTTACAATGAGATTAACTCAAAATTTACTTTAAAAATGGGTTTTACCATAAAATATAAAACAAGTGCCTCTGATTGATCAAGCAAAAAGCACTCCCTTAACTTTTGTTTTCCTGGAAATTTTTCTTAGTGAAAAAAGCAAACAGACCCCCCCCCCCCCCTTCCCAATTATCATTGGCAATTACATAATAATAATAATAAATCGCAAGCGAATGAACCCAACGCAAAAATCGCGATCGCAAAAACGAAACATTTTCTCATATGAGTGTGAAAATTGCTCATTTGCAATCTTAAATCAGTATATTTGACTTTATTTTGACTTGTTCAAAATATCTGTTTTGATTTTTGTTCTATTTTTAAAATGGTCATTTTGAAAATGGCGCGATCGATTAATACCCGACTTTTGCAAGTGGGTCATTCCATGTCAGTTCAACCACACCCCAACACCCACCATCTCGGATTTCAATGAAACTTTGTATACTTCTATGTTTCATAGTCCTATGCAACCTCCTAAAGTATTTCTTCTCTATTTAAAATTGTTTTTATTTTATGACCCTTCAAAGTTTTGAGATTTTGCGTTAGTTGTCATTCACAGTTCTCTCAGAATGAACTGCAGCTGTTTGCAAAAAAAATTATTTCTCAACAACTAAAGATAAAAAGTTTTTGAAAATTTTCACATTATACATTAAGACTTCAAGCATTTTAGAAAAAAATATATCAAAGATCTGAATTTATATTCAGCAATTGAAAAAAATTAACAAACTGAAAATTTTAAAATTTTTTCAATAAAAAAATGATTTTCAAAATTTTAATTTTTTGGCATGAGGGTCTAAATTAAAATAATTTATATATTTTTTTAAATGATCAGTAACATGTGTGCTAACATATAAAATGAGAATCTTTAGGGGACTTTGAGGGATTCTGCCCCTTTGCCCCCCTTTATTTTGATAAAAGAAAAAAAATCGATCACAATCTTACAAACTTAGCTAATTACTAATAGCATCAAAAAAAATTTGAATAATGACATACATTGGTGTTTAAACCCAAATTTAAACATTTTAATACTCAAGATTTTTTTGAATTGAAAGTAGTTAATTAAATAAATTAATAATAAACAATAAAAACAGGTTATCGCGAAATTCGAAATTTTCCTACAACAATTTATGCATACTAAAAATTATTGTTTAGTATGTATTAAGACAACATAGAAATTAAAAGAGAAATCATCTAATTCTAATTTATAACTAGGCAATTAATAAAAAGTATCACAAATCCTATAAATACCAGCTCATAGTTCTTAAATTCCTTCTACCTTATGTCTGTTTTCCTACTAAGAAGATTAGAAAATATGTATGTCATTCTAATTATTGTGTTGTGTGTAATCAGATCTAGACCAAATACAAGTAAAAATTTGATATCTGTCCAGTAATGATTTCTCTAACCAACTGGGCAAAGAACAGACTAAAAGACAAATTCGAAGCTAGACATTTCTAGTTCGCAGAGCTTTTAACTTGTTTCATTAATCTAATGCAATATCAAACTGAAACATGGATTTGTTTTCCGCTTATCAAACAGATTAGCCCAGAAAAGTTCAATTTCCCGTGCCCCCTCCAAAAGATTTTTCTATATCCGCCCCTGAATTGCGGTATGTTGTTTAAAGCCACTCTTTATTTTATACAAATGATTTATAAACATTCTACTCTAAATATTCCTGTTTAAATACAGTGAAACTTCAGTAACTGGACACACTGATAACCCCTGTAACTGGACATTTATTTTTCTTAGGGTTGGCCCAATGCCAAATTCAATGGCTGAAAATCTATCTAGCTTGACACACATTTGCGAGAACCCCCTATCAGTCCACACCCAATTGCTATTCTAGTTCAATTTTTGCTACCAACATTCTTTCATATTAACTTTTTCTCAGAGTTTTAGGAAATCTCTTTTAGAGAATTCTATCTTTTATCCAGGGGAGTAAGCAACCACTCTGTGCTGTTAGTGCAATTCTAAAAGGATAGGATAAAATATACCAAACTGTAGAGAAAGAAGGCACAATTATACCTGTATTCTAAATAAGTGTGAGCAGGACTTTTTATCTTTAACAGACATGACTAACAAGAAGCTTTTATCTCTTTTCAACAATTATGTATTTATGCTTCACAATATATTCAAATATATTATTGATTTTACTATATACTTTTCAAAGAAAGAAAACGAAAAGAATAGAAAATTCCTTTACTGGAATTAGTTTTCATAATGTGAATATTAAGCATCAGTAAGTAAGTTGTACACACAGAAACTCTTTAGGAATTAAAATTTTAGAACCCCAGTAAGTTGACGTCCACTTAAGTCGAAATTTTTTCATGTTTCCTTGGTTTGTTGAGTTATGGAGGTTCCGTTGTAGTTTGAATTAGCACATTTTATATTAATTTCTTTTCTCTATTCTATTTATTGCACTTAATTGCATTGCACTAGTGTACACTCCCAAAAGCAGTTGAGGAAAAGATGCAAGTTATGTTGGGGGGGGGGAATCCGGACAAATATTGTTTTTTTCCCTTGCAAATACTAATTTAGTTTCTTATTCTCATTAAAAAATATACAAAAATCCATTGAATATGAGAGATGCAATTTATTTCCTCATTTGCTATGAAGGGAGGGGGGAAGTTAATTTACTTTATTTAGAACATATTATTACTAAGCAATCAAGCTATTAACTTTTAAGGGGTGTTAACTATTTTCAAGAAATGAAAAGGATGAATTTGTTGCTGTACAGCAGTAACACTAAAATGAAAAACAGTTCTACTATTCTTAAAATACACCGCCAGCTCAGTTATTCCATCCGAGGACTGCAGTTTCGTGCTTTTTAGCACTCATCAGCCCGGAATAGGAATCACATGAGCTGGAGGCGAAAAATCTCTTAAGGGAGCCAAGAGAGCCAAACAAACTGGTAGCTAATACAGAATTAGCAAGCCAGGAGAATTAGGGCGGTAACTTACTACAAAATACAGTTCCATACCTGCCAACCTCCGAGAAAAAAAATCCGGAAGATTTTTTTATTTTTATCCACAAGATTTTAACGCAAAATAAAATCAAACAGGACACCTACCCTCTTTACATTTAACAATATATTAGTTATGAATTTCATATCAATTGAAATTATTTTCGTTTAGTAAATATTACTTTTATTGCTTTCTTTAAAAGTTTGGAAATAACATTTGTTACTCATCTTAAAAAAAGAACGAAGCAAAAACAGCTCGAATTGAGAGAATGAGAAGATAATTGGCGCCGAAATTGTGCCCCTAGTTGCCCGCCGCGACGCTTGCTTTGATTGGATCCCGACGAAGTCATGCGCTGTATCACTCAGTGACGTCATAATCTTGCCCCGCTTCTTCTCGTGCCATTCTCTTACGGCAACCTTTCCTTGGCTACTTGGCCTAAAACGCGGTGCCGCGTTCCACAAAAGTATCGTTAGCGCCAAAATTGGCGAGATAATTATTTTTCCTACAAAACGTGAAAAATCCGGAAGATTTTGCTCATAACCGGAAAAACGGAAAAGGACATAAAAATCCGTAAAACTTCCGGGAAATCCGGAAGGGTTGGTAGGTATTCAGTTCCACTATGGGCAGTTCTCAAAAGGTGGGAGCAAACACAGACCTCAACTTTGAAGCTTCAACACCAAATAACTTTCATTTTAATTAACTCAAAAATTTTTGAGTTAAATTATAATACTGTATAGAGACAAGAATTAACATAAATTATGGAAAATATGCTCTTTAAATGCCCTTAAAAAAATATTTTCTTTGCTAAAAGGCGGAATTTTGGACATACCAAAACGTTAACTGAGCAAATGTACCATTAAAGAAAAATTTTTTAAAATTATTTCCATATGTTTCAAAAAAAATTTAAAGGTATGAATCTTACACTGAATAATTTTTTGTTAATATTTTACACAAATAACAAAAGTAAAGACAGATTATTCACTTTGTAAACGATTTTAGAAAATAGTAAGTTTGAAATTTGATGCATGTCCAAAATTTACGATTTTTACAATGCTATTTTTTGAGAACTAAGTATATGATGTTTTCATTTTAAAGGTGTTTATCGAGCCTCAGAATCAATTTTTAATTGTTTAAAAGTGTTTTCATAAGCTTTTATGCAGTATCTTAGAAGAAAAATAATTTTTTTTAACCGTATATGTGAGATGTCCAAATGGCGTTACGATCTTGACGACGAATAATTCTGTCCATTTATTCATAATTTTTGATGATCTACTGTCTTCTAACCTCAATAAAAAACGTTATTATAATGTTATCTTCTTTAATCCATTGGTATTTTGCATAATTAATATGTTACACATTGAACAATACATAAATTACAGTAGAAACATGGCTGATTATGATCGAACCGAAAGCCATTTTGCGCTAAAATCGCCAAGCAAACCTCCTCCGGCGACAACACAGTATACGATAAGCGAAAGGTTACCAGAGAGGAATTCCAATTTGACAAATGTAGTGTATCGTCAGCTGTACCAATTTTGGCGACTTTATCACCTGCGCTAGCATTTTTTTTTTTTTTCCGCTTTTATTATTTTAGAATTCTTTTTCTCTTCTTTCTTTTGAAAACATAATTTAACGATCTCCAAATAGAAATACGAATTTCTTTCTTCAATTATTTTTTTAGACATCATTTTAATTCTTATGACATTAGAAAAAATAGTCATTATTAAAACTGATGTCACTTTTTACAATTGTATTATTTTTAGTTTGAAGCTTTTTTTTAACTTTGCATCAATTTCTTCAAAATCATTCCAAAACTTTATTATATGTAAGGAGCAGCATGTATAGCCATTCAAGTATTTCATTAATATCCTCTTTATTATTAAATTGCAAAATTTAAAAAGTAGTAAATAAAATTTTCATTGGAAAAGTTAAAAATCAGATTAACAATTGTCAAAAATGGTGAAACTTACGTTATGATGATGTCCAAAATCCGTCACCTACAGGACAACAATGTCCAAAATCTGTTACCTACAGACTGCTGATTTAATTTGCTAATTAACAATTTTTACAAATACCTGCTGTCTTTTCATGTTCATATATTGTGTTTTAGGTATGCATACTATAGAATAAAAGCAAAATTGATGTCAAATTCGAAAATTTTTGAAATTGCTCAAAGTTAACTTTTTTGTTCCCACCTTTTGAGAACTGCCCCTATAGCAATTTTTCGCAAACATAAGGGTTTAGGTGGGAGGGGGGGGGGATCCTGAAAGTGCTAGAAACTGCATGATTATAAATTGGTGTTAAGAGTTAATTTTTGTTTTTCGTTGTCTTAACTAAAATGCAGTAATCTGTATGCAGATATTGTCTGTAACTTTTAAATTTCATGATATCTTATTTTCAGAATGTCTATATTTTAAACAATTTTTAACTACTTCAAATTTAAAAAAAGCTTAAATATTAAATTTATATGTCTGACTTCAATATTAAACACACTTTATATATATATTTTTTAAAAAATAATTGTTGGGAACTCTGTTTTCAAAGACATAGAAGAGCTTTTCTCTGATGCTTTCATTTTTTCTGAAGAGGGGGGGGGGGGCAGAATCCCTCAAAGACCCATAACTTTTTTCATAGGGGAAGTTAGGACTCATACTCATGATCATTTTTCATTGTTAAACATGATTTTTAAAACTGACCCTGATGTTAAAAATTTGACAATGGCTTTTTTCACCAAAAAAAAAAAATCAAAATTTTTCTTTTTCCAATTTTTTAAAAATTCTTAGTATAAACCAAGATTATTATAATATTTTTAATAAAAATATTCAAAATCTTAGCCTTTTTTATGAAAATTTCCAAAAAGGTAAGTTTATTAGTTGCTAAGAAACAATTTTTTCCCATTAAACAACAGTTCAGTTTGAATGTCTTAAAAATGACAAAGAATGCAAAATCAAAAAATTTGATAAGTCTATAATATCAAAATACATTGAGATTGAAAGAAAAAAAAACTAAGGGATTGCTTTTTACCACAAAATAAGGAAGTATACCAAGTTTCATCAAAATCTGTGGTGGTACATGTTAAAATCCCATTTTTACGGTAGATTGGGTGGAACTACCCCATATTTTAAGTTATTTCAAATGAAAAAGAAGCTTAGATTTTTTTTACATTTGAGCCTAATGTTCAACACACTGTATATTTGAATTTTTGTCGTAATTGCTGACAATTCTGTTTTTAAGAATATGGAAGAGATTGTTTGTATGATGTTTCCTGCTTTTTTTTCAGAAGGGGGGGGGGGGGGGCAGAATCCCTCAAAGTCCTCTAATGTTTTTTATTGGATAAGTTAGAATACATATTCATGATCATTTTTTTAAAAAATTATGATTTTTAAAGCTGACACTCTTGTTGAAATTCAGAATTATGTCAGCACCTTTTTTTGACAAAAAAAATTTAAAATTTTCACTTTTCTAATTTTTTAAAAATTTCTTATGTAAACTAAAATTATTAAGATATTTTTTATCAACATGTTCAAAGTCTTTACATTTTATGCAAAAATTTTCAGAAAGATTATAGCATTACTTACCAAGAAACAATTTTTTTAATAAACAACATCTTCTCAGTTTGAGTGTCTCAAAAATGATAAAAAATGCAAAATCGCCAAATTTCAAAAGGCTATAAAATCAAAACGAATTGATATTGAAAGAAAAAAAATTAGGGGGTTGCTTATAACCATAAAGGGATGAAGTATACCAAGTTTTATCAAATTCCGAGATGGTGGGTGTTAAAATCCCATTTTTGTGGTTGATTTGACGTGGAATGACCCAAGTCCAAATAAAAATAACCCATCAGAAAGAGATGAATTATTAGAAAAAGAACAAGGTTAAAGTGCTTTTGTATAAAATTCAAGTATTCATAAGCAATTTAACAAGAAAAATGTAAAGTTCCGAACTCTTTGTGTTTAGCGCGATCTGGAAAATATTCGCCATTTTTTTCTCCCCTCTTTTTATTGGGGATGCAAAATGATGATTTTCAAAAGTAATTCTGGTTACATGAATACCAAACTGCAATATTTTTACTGTACAATTGTCTTGTATTAATCCTGAAGATTGCATTGAAAACCTCTCTCATTTTTAGTCTTCATTTCTGTTTTTAGGAATTTCCTCAAGACAAAAGTTGAGGGAAAGCTTATTCTTAGAATACAGTACAATGGGCTTTTTGTGAACTTGCTCCCTGAGCTCTGCCCAAGAGGTCACTGTAAGCTCCAGTCTTATCACTAAGATTCCATTGACTGGTCCACAATTTGGGTGTGATTGAATAGCTGATAAACAGATAGGGTCATTTTAGTCCCTTTCTGTTGATTCTCCTGGTCATTTTGAAGCTTAAAAGCATTTACTAAATAGATCTTTAGCATTTTCTCCCATTTTTTTTCTGGTTCTTATCTTTTGGGTTTTCTGGGTCCCTGGGACCCGATTTTTCGCGGAAGTTGCGTCCCTTTCCCGCGAATTTGCGTAAAAAACCCGCTATAGCGCGTAAACGCGAACCCTGGCTCACATATGTTAAGATTCCACGTTATGATAACTTGGCAATTTACTCCTTATATAATTTGCTTGGTAAAATGTCCTTAATATTGAAATAGAAAAAGAACAAAATCAAATTTTCAAAAAATTGCTTTGAGGTGCTCACCCCTATGCTACTAACTAATTCTGTGCCAAATTTCATGAAAATCAGCCAAAAGGTCCAGGCGCTTTGCGCGTAACAGACATACAGAGATCCAGACATCCAGAGATATAAAAAGTTTTAGCTGTATTATTAATTAGTGGTACCCGCACGGCTTTGCCTGTAGTAGAAAAATAAAAGGTCATTTGGTTCACCCATATACTTACAAATAATGGATGATGAATTTCTCGCCAATTTGCTATGCTTGTCCATGTTACGGATCCACGTTATGATAATTTGGTAATTTACTCGCCCACGTTGTGATAATTTGCTCGGTGAAAAGTTCTTAAAATTGGAATAGAAAAAGAACAAAATCGAATTTTCGAAAAATCGCTTCGAGGTGCACACCCCCATGCTATAAACTAATTGTGGCAAATTTCATTAAAATCGACTGAACGGTCTAGGCACTAAGCGCATCACAGAGATTCAGATATCCAGACAGACTTTCAGCTTTATTATTAGTAAAGATAAAGCAGAATCTATGCTTATATTTTGAACAGGGCCCAATTTTTAAATTTTTCCGCAAGGAACAAGTTTTACTACTGGTCCAACAGAAAAAGTAAAATCGGGTTTCCACTGTTTTCATGTTTTTAATTTTCATGTTAGTTACCGACTTGCTTTTTTTTTAATATTTGGCAGATTACTCTTTTACTTTACATTTAAGTGACTGTTACCAATTATGTTGCAAATTATTTTTCATTTTCATGTAGCTTTTCGTCTTGCTTTCTTTCTTAAAAAAATTTTAAATTTCAGCAATATTAATTTTGGCACCATTTGACAAGTAGATAATCGCTTTGTTTTGATTAGTTTGGAAAATTATTTTTATAACAAGTCAACTGTTCCAAATTATGATAATTCCCCCATAATGCATGAGAGATCTGCACTTACATCGTTGAAAAATATTATTAAAATTTACCTTACACTTTAAAGGAACCACACCCAAATAAAATTCATAATATATTTAATAAAACCAGCCTTATTTACTCACCCGTGTGAAACTCTAAGATGAAAAAAGTGCAAATTATTAATAAAATACACAAATTCATCATCGAAAACCTTTTTTTAAAAATCACTATCCCTATAAAAAAGAAATTTGAAAAGCAAATTCTAATGTAAACAAACTTCTAGAAGGAAAACGTTACGGTTAGAGCTAAAATTTGGATAAGATTCACCTCTACTGATTTGATTTTTCGTCTGAGGGCTTTTCGCTTAAGGGTGCGTTCGCATACCTCGAATGGTCAACCGGAAACTAACCGCTGCATCCTATCATATACCAATCGACCGCAATTTCAGCTAGTTGATTGAATCAAGTCACATTTCTTCTTCTTCTTCTTCTTTCCGGCGTTTCCACGCAAAAAGATAGGCGATATGGAAACAGAATCAAGTCACATTTTTGACAAAAAATAAGTATCTATCCAATGTTCCCGGTTCCCAATCTTCCCATTTCGGTTTAAATAAACCAGCAAAAGCGCCATCTAGAAAGTTTAGGATTAGAATATGGGAGTGTGCGCTCTTCAATCCGCTCTGCATACTGCGGCTATTTACCGTCTCTCCAGTCATTGTTTTTGTTGACACTTAGCGTGATCAAAATTTGCAAAATATTGGAGACATTTAGATATGTTTCAGTACCTTTCGTAAGTAACTGAATTCTTTAATATTTTACAAAGTCCAAAAATAAACGTTCACTTGAAGTTTTTAACGTTATCAGCGGATATTTCTGAAGTTTTCCTTGCTTCCTGAAAATGGAGAAGAAAGAAACGATCTTCTTGTTTCGTTTTTTTTCTTACTAATCCATGGATGACTTTAGTTCGTTTATTTACTATATTTTGGAAGTTATTTGAATTTCTTTTGGATCTTATGTTTTACTAAAATTTGCCTATGCAGTTGTCACAGAATAAATCTGATTTAGACATCATATTATCATTAACACAATGCTCTGTATTCAAAAAAATTCCGAATTTTTATCATAAATGGAACATAAACAATGTTTTCAAACCTATGCTCGATTAATAATACTTTTTGTTAATATACTTGTGACTGAGAATGTTCAAGAAATGAGATAATACACCCTTACTGACTATTTTACTGAAAAAATTGTTGCTGATCTTTTTTTAACATTGAATTAATCATTTGTATCAATATTTGTAGATATTTTCAATAGTGAGGATTTTATGTTAGTTAAGTCAAAGAGCAATCTATTAAAACTTAGCAAAACGTAAGTCCTTAGTCCTTATCTAATTCCTTATGAACACAAAATCCTCTCAAGTAGACTTGCAATGGTGAACTCCACCATGTATAACCAGAGATGAGGTTTCTTTACCGCAGGAGACCAGATTAAGTGGCGAACTAAGGGTTGGCAAGAGCAAGAAATGCGACATATTGCCATGATGATTTCAGGGGAAAAAAATTCTTATGATTTTTTTGTGGAAAAAAATTGATAAGAACAAAGTTGGAAGGGGAAAAAAACAATCCCTATTGAATTTCTATGAAATAGCATGCGGGAGAGGGGTGCCATTCTTATAGTTTGCTAGGACAGCTAAACCCCATAGGTACGCCACTGACTACATTTAAGTTAGGCAGTCTTAAAAGAGGCTGTATCAGTTCATATTAGGGCTGGGTGATGTAGGAAGTTCTACATCGTGATGCATCGCCAACCTTACATCGCGATGTAGTGATGCATCACGATGTAAGGGGTTTTTTTTAAAACTAAACTTGCTTGTTTAAGTTTTACAAAATATATACAAGGTAGAAAAATTATATATCATGCCAGATATGAATTAACAGATTATAAAGCAGTGATGCTAAAAGCGCAAGTTAGTGAAAAATATGGAAGAAAGGTTTTGAGATTACAATGAGCCTGCTTTTTCAATGCAAAAAAGATGTAAGTAAATGGACGCAAAGTCATGCATTCCATTCAAAAGCTCACATATTCTTGCATTAAAAAAAGGTTCCTTGTAATCAATAGCAAGAGAAAGGAGCCGCACCGGGTGACACTCAAAGAGGATTTCAGATTTCATAGTTTATTAAAAATATAAATACTTTTATTCTGCAAATTTACACCAATATATTCTAAATTATATTTAATTCAACAAATTTAACAAAAATAAAGTGCATCTAGGATAAATTTTGCATAAAATGGGTTCACAGTCTATATTTGTCTTCAAAACTTTTGTTATGCCACAAAAATAGAACTGAGTTGTTTCTGAAAATTTTATAAAGTTCATTTTTACAAAAACACATGTATGAAGTTTTTGTTTGGGGGTGGAGTGGCGGTCAGTGACACTACGAGTTGCCGACCAGTGTGACATCTGTGCTAGAATCTCTAATTCTTGTAACACCAAAATACATACATGTTACATTTTTTGTTGCTATTTTGCTCTTTAATTATTTTTTTTTTCTGGCAAGTGACTAATGAAAAACAGTTGATCAACATATCTTTCATTTAAGAACACATGTGCAATTCTTACATGTTTTGGAAGAAATGAAGGTCTAACTCTTTGCACTTTCATTGTTAAATCACATTGGAGTGACACACTGATAATTAACATCAATGTGAAAAAATTAGAGATTAAAACAGCAGCAACCCTGGATCGGTGTCTGTACATCGGAGCAGTATCGATACATCGGTTTAGAGAAAAATTTTAAACCAATTTAACAATGTAGGATGCACACCGGTTTTCAGTGATGTATCGCCAAAGTCGCCCAGCCCTAGTTGACATATGTACAAATAAAACTTTTGTGCAATTACAGTGAAACCTCTCGAAGCGGCCACCCTTGTTTAGCAGCCAGTTTTCCACGACACGGAATTTTCGGCTTACCTGCATAGTGTTAAACAGGGTTTGTATTTCCTTAAAAAACCCTTAATACACCCTTAATTTCATCATCAAAATTAAAGTCCCTAAAAAAACTTAAAAAGTCCTTAATTGTCTGAAAATTTCCTTAATTTTTTTAAACAATGTCAAATTTGGTCCCCCTTTTCTAATTTAACCCTTCATATCTTCATTCTCTGTGATATTTGCCAAAAACGTACGTTTGGGGGACATGCCGATAATGTCAAACATGTGTTTCGCCGAAAATTGCATACCTTGTATTAGATTTCAATCTTTTTGCATCCTGCAAATTTTTCAATCATATTTAATGTTGGAAGGTTTTTCATCACATGCCACTTTATATCTGCTTATTTTATTCATTATTTCAATCATATTTTTATTTTTTAAATTTATTTTAGAAAAAATGCAAAAGACAATAAAAAAATGTGTTCCACTCCCAGTCTTGGCTTGTATTGAAACTCGGCATGGTTGCTTTTTTTTATGTGTTTAAGAAAGCGTTAAAAATATTTATGGTGAATCTCTAGTGGTTTAGGTTAGGCTTTACAGGCTGTGAAATGTGTTTAATTTCATAATTAAATGAAGCAACTTCAAGGGTTTTTTTTTCTTTTTTTTTAAGTCCTAAAATAGTGTTATGAAGTTTTTAAAACCAAATTATGAGTTCCAATGCAAGGAAAATTGTAATCAATTATGTATTTATTTATTTTCAATTCTTACTATGAAAAGTATGTTCTACCTTATAAGGAAAACTTTACAAACAAACCTAATTTTAAAATTTACGTTCTTATTTTCAATACCTTAAATTCAAATGTTTTAGATAAAAAAAGGTATTCTTCTCTAAAAAATATATAAGATTGACCATATTGAGTGGTGCAGCTAAGATTGAACTCCGGCTCCATCAGCCCCTTTTTTCATGCACTTATGAGTTAGAAATAGCTGCCTCTCTTTCAAAATTTAAATTTATATAGAAATAACAAACTTGGGAGAAATGGTGCAGTATAGAAGATTTGTACAAAATGAGATTTTATTAACAATAACAAATGAAAAGCAATAATAACAAAATCGTAATTTAACTATCATGTAGAAAAGAGACTTTAGTTCTTTTTCTCAATTTGCCTCTCACTCCAATAATGTATGCCAGTGGCGCAGCAAAGAGGGGATTTTGGAGGTTAACCCCACCCAGAGACATTAGTTTTAACATAAATGCTTATTCTAATACAGTAGTTTAAGCATATGAAAGGACTGTTTTAATCACGAAACTCCCAGAAGAAAATAGTTTTGACCAAAAAACCAATCCCAGAAGACATTTTGGTTCAAAAACTTTTTCCAGAAGGTATTTTTGATCAAAAAAACCTCTCCAGAAGGTTTTTCTGACTGTGCTAGTGATGTATGCTAAAAAAAATATTGCTTCAATCTATATATATAATTCTCTTACGTGCCGGCAAATGAAGGGGTGAATTTCTAAACCTCTGTTGGCAACACTTCGCCGATAAATCATGTAAACAAACTTCTACGTTGTTTTGAAATCTTGAATCACAGAATACTCAACGAACTTTTTTTTTTTTTTGAGATGAGTTTGAGTCGGGCTGTGGCCCATTTCAACCTTAATCAGCAAAGAAAAGCTCAAAGAAGGCAGGAAACCGTTCTTGAATCCAATTTAAGACGAGCCATTTCCAGAGTTGTATTCTCTGATTCGCTGCCGATAATTTTTAGCGGCTGGGGAATTTTCAGTCAGCAGTTCCTTCAACAGATCAGGTGCGTCACACAATGCCGGTAACCGCACCTTTCCGTCATGGCAACATTTAGTATATTTATTTGCAGTATTACGCTCTTTCTGCCAATAAAGAGCACCACAAAATTCGCATTCTTCACACATTGCTCCACAATCATGTTCATCGGCAATGTTGTTTTGAACGCGTAGGCGCTTTGAGCGTCGTCTATTCTCTGCTTCAGTACGACAGTTCAGTTCAAAATGAATAACCGAGAAAGAATTTACTTTATTCCTTTTATTCTCAGCTGAAAGGTTTCGCCAAATTTGTTTAGGGTTATAGTAGTTTTAGTATTGTGCAAGCAAAGTAGCCTTGGCGAGTTTTCGCGTTTTTAGTTAAACCATTTTTTGTTCGTGACGTGGCAAGGATTCAGAATAACAACAAGAAGGACAAACGTTTGAGAAAATATGTTTGGTGCTCTCTGAGCCTGTTTTTAGTCATGGCCAGCTCTATGTGGCATTATCAAGAACAAGATCTTTTGAAGCAGTGTCAGTTGTGGCTCCCAAACGGGACATTTTTAATTGTGTATATGAGGAAGTTTTCTCAGATTAGAATATATAAGAGTGTAAATATGTAAATATATAAGAGTGTAAATAATGTAAATACATCCCTCGGGGGAGCCTGTAACCCCTAGAGGGCGCGTCCCCAGGTGGCGGATAGGGGAATGCCTTCATTGGTTTTCCAATGGGTGGTAGAAGGGAAATAAAATACCTTCCGCGGACCAACAGGTAGAAGTGCAATCTCTCCAAAGCAATGACAGACACTTTTGTATCTATAATGGTAAAGTTGTGCACATTGCCAAGGCAGTCATCTTACATACAGCAAAGTTAAACTGTCGAAAATCTGGCTAAAGCAGACAAATTAACATTATGAACGTAATTTTCATATTGGTTAAATGGATGGTGACCTAAATGCAATTACCAACTTTAATTTTTACGGAAAATTTTAGCTAGGCTAATGTATTGGCATACAGCGAGCGAGCGAAGCGAGCATGGATCGCGAAGCGATCCACAGGGAACTGCGTAAGCAGTTCCGGGGGTTGGCGAGCGATAGCGAGCAGGGGGCGATAGCCCCCTAGTATACAATTAATTTTCTACAACTATCCCCATTTTCCTGATTTTTTTTTTTTATAACTGATATTTGAGAAATAAATGCAATGCTTTAAGAACAATTTGCCATGCATTGTATTAATTACTAGCTAATCCTTTCAAGCATAAATAATAAAGAGAAAAAAATTTTATAATATTTTTGAAACTGGTTATGGCTAGTTGGCCATTTTTTGTTTAATTTTGGAATGTCTTAAACTTTTATAGCTATTTTGATCTCTTCTCTTTTCTGCTTGATTTTGAGTATTCTTTTCTTTTCTTTTCTTTTTTTTTTTCCTCCATTTTTCTCTCTGACCACTCTCATCCCTATGATGTATGACATTTTAAAATTTTAATCACTGATTTTGGGACATCCCAGTCAATTGCGCCTCTTCCTGCTTTTTGGAAACAATATTCTGCATTTGTGTATCAAGTACTGTGCCCCCCCCCCCCCTAGAAAACTTTAAATGGTGTACCTGAAGTTATGTAATTGTTTCCAATGAATCCTTGAAAATTTTTGAGTCCTTAATAAGTTCTTAATTTTCACTTTTAAAAATGAGCATGAACCCTGCTAAATCAACCCTTAAGAGCGGCCACTAAAATCATCCCTCTGAGCGCCAGGGTAGTTGCCAGTCTGGGCTTTGAAGTAGATCAGCGACTGCACTTTTTTTTTTTTTTTTTGACCTGAATGCTTTCGTTAAGCGAACTGCTAGGAATTCTCTATATCTTTTTGTGGTGCCTGGTTTTAGTGTGTGTAAGGGAGGAGGGCATTTTGAGATATAGACAAGTGTAAGTGTAAACTAACGCCTCTCCAATTGGCTACTTTAGTAATCCATGAGGACTGATATTTTTCCCCAGAGAGGAAACAATTTTAATCTTTTGGAAAAATTTAAATTTTTACTCATTGATTAATGATTGTAAAAAAAAAAAAAACTTTTCGGCAGTATTTTGGAATTAGACGATGTCGCTTTCAATATTAGTTGTGATAGACAAAAGTAAAGTTTTCAACGCAGCAAATTTAAGAAAATTTGGGATATCACCGGTAATTCGAAAGCTATAACTGATGACTGGATTTGAGATTCGCTTTAACAAGTTAAAAAATGTATTTGAAAAGAAATAGTAGTTTCTGTTAAATTGTACATAAATGCAAACTGAATCATTTTTTCTAAAAAAGAGATATCATTTAATAAAACATTTTCTTTTTTTCCTTTAAAAAATATTAAAAAGTGTTGAATTATATCATTAGTGGTATGGATTAAGGTGGCACCCTTTCTGAGCGGCTATATTTCACGGAACGGAGGGGTGGCCACTTAGAGAGGTTTCACTGTATTATGATTTTGTCAATATATTGCCGGAAAATTCCTTTTCAAGCATTTATAGTCAACAATACAGAAATTCATTTCAATAAAATTATATTGTATGTGTCTAGTGATGTGGATCGGGTAAATACCCAGCGGGTAGGTAAATATTTTTTGGGTATTTACCCGGGTATTTACCCAAGGCCTGGGTAAATACCCAAAAACTGGGTATTTTATAAAAAATGCAAAAAAGTGAATGAGAATTTTCTTTAAAAATCTAAATATGAAATAATTGGTAAAACTGATATATACATATGTATTACACAGTTTATAATATTTTTTATTGAAAGACTTGATGAAATCATGAAAGAAACATATCGTGAACCAAAGAATCTTTCTTTTCAATGTCATAATTGGAGAAGTATAAGCAATTCATTATGAACTACAGGATTTCAAAATTACAATCTAGGTTAGTCATATCCAAAATGAAAAAAAAAGGATGCATGAGGGATGTTTGGAAGAATAAACTGAGAAGTTATTAAGACACTATGGTGTTATTTTTTTTATTGATATTTAAGTGATAACATGGAAAATATAGAAACAGTTTTCACATTAATAAGCAAAAAAAAAAAGCAAAATTTTCTTTTCTGTTGCCTTGCTCATTTGCATTTGTTAACCTGTAGGTTCCCCTGTAGGGTGGGAAGGTAAATATTTTTTTGGGTATTTATCCGAAGGCAGGGTAAATCCCTTAGTAATTGCGCATTTTGCAAAAACTTTTTAGGTAGTGTTAAAAGGTGACTATTTTCTTTTTTAAACATAAACCCTAAAATAAAAGATTAAAAATTTTAAATGAATTTTAAATGTTTATGTATATTATGTGTGTGTGTGTGTATATATATATATATATATATATATATATATATATATATATATATATATATATATATATATATATATATATATATATATGTGTGTGTGTGTGTGTGATACAGAATACACCTGAACAATTGAACTAAGTTTGGAGGAAATTTCTGCATAAGATATACGTAAATAAATAGTAATAATAAATTGAGCGACATTTCGTTACATTTTGATGTCATGTAGAAACATATTATTGGGTTATAAAAGACTAGGACCTTAAAAAATTGATGTTTGCTTTTTTTTTTTTTTTTTTGCAACCAGTTAAGCTTTTTTTCTTTTTGTAGAATGGCTTTTTATATCTGAAATTTGGCTATCAACGTTGATTAGGCATATCCAACACATTTAATGTGAATATCATATTAGATTGCTAAGCTGTTTCACACAATAATTCTTTAAATATGTGATCAAAATACAATTTTTGGGCAAAAACTTATTGTTTTGTATATGATTGGTTGCATATATACATAATGAAATACATACAGAAAAGTATTTTAGTTGAATATAAATTTTTGAAATAAATACCCGGGTATTTACCCATTTTGGGTATTTACCCGGGTATATACCCTGGGTATTTACCCCTAAAAATAAATACCCGGTATTTTACATCACTATATGTGTCCCAATTCCACTGTAAACAGGGGTCTGGCCAGAGCAAATTTGTGTCCGTTAACGGACCCTTCACAAAAATCCGATCAACCAAAACGGACCTTTCACAAAAATCCGATCAACCAAAACGAACCCTTCACAAAATTCTGGTAAACAAAAACGGATCTTTCACAAATTGTTTATTGAATGAGCAAATCTCAAATTAAAATAATACAGCATATTTAAAGTTAAATTAGAGGAATCAACTTATACGAAATCAGCTAATTTTGCAAAAGAAAAAAAAAAGCGGCACTCTTGTGATGCTCCTGCAAGCCATAAATAATTACTACCGCCAAATAAATATAATGCCTGTTGTTGGTTTCTTTGAAAGAAATTAACAGCTGAAAGTCAGTTTGGATAATAATTTTGCTTGTTTGTTTTATGCAGCGGTGTTGTTGTAAACTTCTTTGGAAAAGCGTCAACATTCTCTGAATAGGCGTAGTGAGCACTTTTCTCCCCACTCATGATTTAATCATCAATAATATACAGCGAAATGAATTTAGAACTGCAAAGGATAGTATGGGTGGGGCGGGTGTGATCGCTTCAGATAGGGTTACAAAATTCAAACTTATCGTCACTTAGTGTCTGGTGGTGCGATGTTAAACTGTTATTTTGGGAGAAAGTTATATGGGTTTGGTTTTTCAATACTAAAAAGGATAATTAACTTTAAATAAACTTTTATTTACAGTTATTTTTTTCTATAGATGCCTACATTTTGAAAAACGCAATCTTTTTACACCCGATATGAGAATCATATTTTTATTCTTTTTTTCAAGCTAACTTCGCTTTATTAGGATCAGGGTTGGCTTTCTGCCGGCAGAAACTAGTTTTTGCCCTGCCAGTGGTAGAAACTGGTTATAACCGGTAAAAACCGGCAGAAACTGGCAAAAACTTAAAAGTGTCTTTAATAACTCTTAACTTTACTTAACTTTTAAAGTAATTACTAAATGAGATATTTGTTTAAATAAACTGAGATATCAAACTTCATTTCATCATTGTAAAGAATAAAATCCTATGCCAGTGTTCTTGATTTAGTTCAAAAAGGGACCTTTTCAATTGCAGATGCTCGTAATATTTGCATTAATCTAACAAAGGACAAAAATCAGATGGGTTCTTAGGAAAGAGGAGTGACATACAGAACTAAAAACAGGAAATTACCGATTGTAATTTGCTCGTTTTATATGCTTCATCTAAATTGCTTGTGATTCAAATTATCACATGCTTCAAGAAGAAAGTGTGAGAATTTTACTTGCCAATATTAACCTAGATTTTGTATGTACCTAATGTCACAGCTTTGCAAAACAAATTGGCCCCTTTTCTCGAAACTTATTTTTCTAGTCAAATTTTTACCACTTTCCCAGTTACTAGATGGTGGACCATTTTGAAAAAATATACAACAGATGAAAGTTTCACGAATATTGCTTGTTCCTTGATGCATTGCCTGCTAGCTCTTCTGTTGCAAGAATAGTCTTAAGTTCCTCATTTGTGCACATTAAATCAAGAAACGTGTTTGGATTTTTTAAACCACCTTTTCTCAGAGGCAACTGCAGAGACCAAACAATGTAACATTTGTTGCAAAGTAACAATCGATATATTGTACTTTAATTAACAAATTAATTATTTTTTCCATGTATTTTCTACTGTGTGTCAATAATTAATTTTTTATCATTTTGTGAGTTTTTGCCAGTTTCTGCCGCAAAAGTGGCAGAAACTGGTTTTTGCCATGCCGGTTTTAACCGGTTTCTACCAGTGGTTTTAACCGCCTTGGCAGAAACTTGCCAACCCTGATTAGGGTTCTCTTTATTTTTGTAACAAAGCTTATTTCAAGTTTTTAAAGGGGAATTCCATTTTCTTTTATGAGTCAATAATTAAAATGCTGAATCGATGGTTTATTTTTTATTTTATTTATTTATTGATTTTTGCTTCAACTGTGTCCAGATATTAATGATATGTTTATCATAGGACTCTAAAATGCAATTCAAAAGTAATTTTATCAAAAATATTTATTTTACAAGCCGTTTTTATACTTCCTATTCCTTCACTTTGAGGATTGCAATCTCTTTGCATCCGCTGTGGAAATCTGATTTTTCGAATTTTCGATGTTTAGTACGCTTAGTTAAGAGGTAAACAAATAAAATATTTTTTTATCTTTGTGAAAATCACGGAGTTTATAAGGTTTGAACGAAACTCTGTGCTCTTAAACAGTGTTTTGAAAAGTTAAATGCTGAACCCCTGCTTAATTTTTTTTCTTACAGTGATTTTAAATACTATACAAAACACATTTCTAGTATATTTTAACATGATGTAGAATGGTAGATAAATATTGATACTTGAGGTGTGCCCATCTCCCAGTGAGCGATGCCTCCCCCCGCTCCCCAAATACTAGAAAAACACTCAAGAATGATATTCTCTACAGAAAAGAGAGAAAACACTCAATTTTAAGTGTCAATGATGCAGTTTCCACCATCTCAAGAGTCAAAACTTTCGTTTTTACAAGAAAAAAAAATTTTTAATTATTTTATTTTTCACAAAAATAATTGATTTTTCACAAAATTATTTTATTTTTCACAAAAAACGGACCCTGTGAAAAATCCTGGACAGACCCCTGGTAAAGGGAGGGAGGGGGATAGTTTGATACACAGATCTAAAAAGTTGAAACTTTGATATGCGGAATCAACATTGAACATATGGTAAAAAAATAAGATTTACTGCAGATTATGATGACGCAAAGAATTTAGTCGAATATAATATACAAAAGCAATAGTTTTGTGTAATTTTTCCTTAAACACCTTACAGTTTATGACGAGATATCTCGTCCATTCAGCATGTAATTCTGGGACTGTCCAACTGCAAGGGGGTTAAACACATTCTTGAAATTTTAATTTTAAAACTTTTGTCCCAACCATCCCAAAAAGTCACAAGTATTGGAGATCAGCAATGATAGAGATGAAATTTCATCTCACATACATCCCATTCCCACTCTCGTTAATTCTTGTAGTGAATCCTATTCTTAGTATCTGAACTGTAAGCCGACAACTGTCGATGGTATAACATGGACTTATATCTTTTTTTTTTTTTTTTTTTTTGTATGTACCTAAACTGAACTACTTTATGTGTAAAAAATTTTTAAATAGATTTTCAAAAAGTCACAATCTATTTAAAGTTAAATATTCGTACTAGGGCTAGTTTTTATAAAGTAGGCACAAGGCACAGACACTACAGGTTCCCCCACCCCTGGTTCATTCCATCTATAGTTGAAAAAGCTTTTGACAGCTCATTGAAAAGGACTCATAGGTCCTAATCACACCATTACAAATGCTGCCAGGGTAAGTTTGTTCCAACTTTAGGGTTTCACAGATTAATTCCCATAATGGAGCATAGAAAAACTCCTAGAACCAGGATTGGTAAGGTTTCGGTCATTATAGTAATAAACCAAATTTACTATCCTATCCAAAACCCTAGTGTCCAAAACTATATTTTTATTGAAAATTTTATTTGTGAGCAAATATCAAAAACAGAATGAAATTTATTTAAAGTAATATTTTATTGATTATTATTTTTTTTAATTTAAACTTAACTTATTGAATGTAAACATTCAAATGTATGCATTCAAAACATATAAAACTTATACAGCTGGTTCTAATCTAGTTACAGAAGTTTTGTAATTCATTAAAAATTTCAGTTGATTTGCATGAGTTAAATACATATTTTTTTAATTGTAGCCAGATTTCCTACATCAAGGCATATAAAATGCAAATTAAGGTGTCCAGAATATAGTACTATATCTGACTTCAATGGGTTTTTCAACCGAAAGGAAGAAAAATGTATATTTGAGACTCTTTTACTTTGGTGTAGTTTTTCCTCTTGACTATAGTGATGAAAAGACTATATAGTGCTATTTCATGACCTGACACTAAATTACCAACGCAAATTAACAATGAAAATGCTGTAATTTTTTTTTCTTCTAATAATTAGCAAGTTACTATATTTTGTTGTCTATCCTGATGGAATCGTTTACCCTGTTCATTGCTGACATCACCCATATTTTCAGGGAAGAAATCCAGGTGATAATGAAGAAAGTATTTTTAGGGACATATTGCAATTTAATTCTGCAAATGCTTTTAGCATTTCGTCCGCAATATTTCTGTAATTTTCAGATTTTCTGTTGCCTCAGAAGTTTTCCCTATTTCTTTAAAAGAGACCCATGTAAGTTTTTCTAAATCATTCAGTCTTTTCCAAAAGTGCTATCTTTCACAAGTTCTTTAATTTGTAGTCCTATGAAAATGCCTACTTTAATTTTTGCATCACTAATTTTGGGAAATTTCTCTCTCTAGCACAAAAACCCTTTACCTTTTCTGTCCATCGCCTTCATAAAATTTTTCATTAAACCCCGTTTTATCTGAAGAGGTGGAAAGTTTAATATGTTTGATTTTGACTAAAGTATCATTCTTTACTTTTTTTTCCCCCTCCAGGAGTAAGAGATTTACATGAAGAAGAAAAAAATTTTTATAAATGATTTTGGCCATCCCTGTTGTCCCACTCGCACAAAAAAACAGCAAAATTTTGTGTAACCTGACCATAAACCGAGCAACAAAGTAATTAGTTTAAAGTCTCCGCATCCACCAGGGACGGATATAGACATGGGTAACAGGGTCCAATGCCCAGGGCAGCAATTTTTTAACTAAAAATCTGCTATAATAGCAAAATATATTTTTCAGAACTATTTGAACGGCTGAAATCTGGAATATATATACGATACTCTTTCCAGGGATGAAAATCTTCCGCGGATCAGCGATTTTCCGCTTTTTGTATTTTTTCTTTTATTTCCGCGGTTTTTAGGTTTTAAAAACCAATTTTCAGAGACTTCATACATCAGTCGCGACATCGGTGAGACGACGTGAAACGATATAGGGAGATATCAGAACTGTTGGCTAAACGATGACGATACGATATCGTTTACGATACAAAAAGCGGGAATCGTCACAATGCCTCATACGTACGATATCGTCACAATGCCGCGAAATCGATATAGGAAAATATCGGTGTTAAACAATAACAGCACAGTATGGTTTACGTCGTCGGTACCAGGAATGAAAATCTTCGGCAGATTCGCGATTTCCGCCCCCCCCCCCCCCTTTTGTGTGTGTGTGTGTATTTTTCCATTTCCTGGCCGAGAATTTTCAAGCGATCGATCCCCTTCCCTCCCCCTGCCATGATTTTTGTTGACTCACGTGTTGTAGAAAGAAGAGAGGAACTTAGTTTCCTAAGTGAGGGAAAGGCTTGAGAATGACGTAGCAATCGTCAGCATTTACGCATTTTTGGAATCCGATTGCATCCACTTCTATAACACTCGCTCATTTCTGTCTACTATGCCATCCTACCACTCAGACCTCTACGACTTTTTGTAGACTATTATTTTCAACTTTTTTTTTTTTTTTTTGCTGAAGACTTGTACGCTTATTGTTTTGCCACGTCCATTGCATAGTCGCTTTCAAGCGATCGCCCAAATATCCCCTCACCTCCCTTCTTCCCCGACTTTATCATCAGGAATTTTGCTGAGACAATCGTTCTTTCTTGGGTAGAAAGAAGGAAGTAACTTGCTGTTGGTGGAGAAATTCTGGAGAGTGACGGTGCCATCGTTAGATGTAGCTTTTGAAATTCGATTGCATCCGCTTCTTTAACACTCAATTTTATCTGCGCTGCTATTCTACAGCTTAGACATTAATACCTTTTTGTAGACTATTATTTTCAACCCTTCTTATATAGATATTTCCTGAAGACTGCCACGCCCATTCAATCCAACATCATTTGTCAGATCTAGTTTTAATGCTTACCAGAGATATAGCTCTTGAATAAGATTTTACTGAATTCTAATTTATTTTGTTTATATTGTGCTATTTTATTATGATATGCATGTAAATATAGGAAATTAAAAATGCATATACTCTCCAAGCATGACATAGTGTTTAAAGCTGTTTTATTGATTTTAAAGTAATTTTTTATGCTAATGCTTAAAATGACCATCAAAGCTCAGAAACAGTTTTTTTTTTTTAATTTGATTTTTATATAATATACCCAGCTGCTCCACAAAACTTCAAAATGCTTCTCAAAATCACCACAGGTGCTCCTCAAATTGTTTCTCCAAGGCTGCTGGCAACACTGATAATATCATTTTGTATTTGATTCAGCTTGTATGGTGTGTTTAATTATATAGAAGTTTTATAGCATTTGACCTCACATTATCAAGTTTTAATTTCGTCTAATTTGTGGGCTGTGGGAAATTGAAAATGATAAAACGAATTGAAATATCTGTTAAAATCTTGAATAAATGCAAGCTTTTTTTATATATATGCTAGTATTTCTACAAGTAAAAAAGAATAAAACAATTTTGTTTCTATTAATATTTAAAAGACATCGTCATCTATATATATAAAAATGGACTTTGGTAAATTTGCTCCCTAAGATCTCAGAAACTACCCGGCAGATTTGGCTGAAACTTTCACCGTTTGTTCTTTTTGGTACTTTTCTCCGCACACACCCCACCTCTTAGCCGTAGGCCTTAGGTTCCATCTCACGGGGGGTCCGCGTAGCGGGCCCCCCGCGGGACTGAGTGCGTCGGTCGATAGTCGTCTGTGCTACGGACGGGCTTGGTGCTTATTGCGCCGGGGAAGGTCACCATACTGAGCTTCCGCTCAGCTGGGTGTTTACCCCTTAATGTGTGGGTCTTGCTCACCGTAAGATACGGTATATCTCCCCGTACCTCGGTTCTTTTTGGTACTGGTATAGACCAGTTCGAAAAAAATCCGATTGATAGCTCCTTTTTTATTCTAATTTGTCCAAATTTTCGCATAAATGCCCCAATATGACGGTTAAAAATTACGTGCACATATTAAAATTATGTGTCTATCGAAAGCGTTTATTTTTCTGCTCAAGATGGCATCTGTTAGAAAGTTCTAAGTTGTATGAAAAACGAGTTATGGGCTTTTTTCGTTCCATGTTCGAAGGCTTTCCTCAACCCAATTCATTATTTAGTGTATCATCTCAACTCCCAGTTCATAGTTAGAATTGTTGAATGTTTTTGTGTTTCGTCTGACTGTTTGAGGCTTTTCTCAAGTCAAATCTTAAAGTAACGTTTTTTCCCCCAAGATTGGCTAATAATAACTATAGATTTGGTTGATTATTTTCCATTTAAATGGAACTTTAGTGCAATTAATGGAGTTTTTTTAATTATATGTGCTTATCGGATTTTTTAATCATTATCCAATCTGACAGCAGAAACCTCGCCAAAATTTATGCAGAAAGATTTCAGTAGCGGATGCATTTGGCAGTTTTTTCAACTGTCACGGTTTTTGAAGTCAAAGACTACGTAATAATGTTTGTCAGCTTTCACCATGTAAACAAAATATCGTCAATCAAAGAATCTTAAAAAACTTTTTTTACTGTAAAATAATCCAGCAACTAAATTAGGCAAATCCATAAACAGCACAAAAACTTCCATTAATGTGACTTTGTGCACAAATTCAAACCATCGCCAAATTTTACTACTTATTTTGGAAACATTACGGATGAAATTATTTAGTGCCATTTTATGGTGATCAAAAGTATCTTAGCATATGGCGACAATGTCTCTTTAACAAAAATTAGTAACATACCGTTTTACAAAGTAAGGAGGGGGAGCATTATCCAAGGTATCCCAAAACGATTCCCGAAAATTCGGTAATATTTTAAATCGCACCTAAAACCCACAATAATTAAGATTTTCCAAAATAACTAATGCAAGTTTAAGGGGATCACGGGTGCGCGGCTACATTTTTTTAAACAGTTCGTTCTTCAATAGACATACAGAGAAGCTACGACTCAATGTAAAAAAAAAAAATAAGTATTAACTGATAAATCTTTTGAAACATGTGAAGTTTAATTTCATATTTCGGAAATTCTTCAAATTTGTATACGCTTAAATTTCGTGTTTTCGTTTCTAAATGAATACTATTTTGCTCTTTTTACTTACTGCTACTTTAGTTTTATGAGTAAGGAAGAATCTAGATTTTAAATCACGTCAAAAAGGTGTGTTTTAAGTTCTTTCACTTAAAACAGAAAACAAATGCAAGTAACGATTGTTTCTCATAATTATTGCTAACCCAGGCAACGCCTGGTATTTTTGCTAGTATCAATATATAGTTTCGCGTAATATTAAAAAAAAAAAAAAATTAAGCTGCGCAATATTTCCCTCTTTTTTTGACTGGGCTGTTTTCATCCCTGAGAGACGGACCGAGTACTCAGCTTTTCACTACTCCACCAAGTACCAAGTACAAATTATGTTTTAAGAAGAACCATGACACACACGTGGTGAATTTTGAATTCTTTGGTATAGTACTATAGACCTCCATGTTTAATTGTTCATATAATAGTTTTTAAAACAAAATTCCTGCTGAAATTTAACTACGCATCATTTAAAAGATTTTGCAAAAATTTTACAAAAAGTTATTTTTAAAATTAAAATTAAACAAATCAGGGTTGGCAAGGTTTTGAACACTGGAAAAAACCCTGCTTTTTACTGTCCTATCCGAAAGTGTCCTAAACTATATTTTCGGACAAATTGTATTTTGTGAGAAAACTTCAAAAACAGAATAAAATGTATCAAAGTAAGGTTTTATATTGAACATTTATTCAATGTGAACATTCAACTTATTTATGCAGTTGATTTTAATATAGTTACATAGAAGTTGAATTTTTGATTAAAATTTCAAATTTGTATGCATGAGTTATTTTTTTTTCTGTTTTTGATAATAATAACCAATTTTCCTCATGTTTATGCATGTGAAAATAAAAGCAGGGTTGGCAAGGTTTTTACCGTCTTGTTCAAAACCTTTGTGTCCGAAAGTGCCCAAAACTACTTTTTGAGAAATTATATTTTGTAAGAAAATATCAAAAACAGAACAAAATGTGTCAAAATTGTTTTTTTTTTTTAACTATTTAATATCTTTATTCAATGTGAACTTACAAATATAAAGTTTTGTAACTTTTTTATACAGCTGATTTTAAGCTAGAGTAGAAATTAAATTCTTCATTAAAAATTTCAATTTGTATTCATGAGTTTTTTTTTTCCATATACCACATTTTTCGACATTTATACATGTGTACAAAAGAAAGTGTTCAAAATATAGTACAATTACAATAATTGATTTAAATGCGATAAATTACAATTTTTTGTAGTTACAGTATGTATTATATTAAAAATGTGAACTAGGAATAGCGCAAAGTGTTTAATCATCAATTTCTGGTTCTTTAATCTATGATTTAAAAGATAATTTTCGTTTAAACATCATGTAAAACTTATTTGCAAAAATCTTTTTAAAAAAAAATTTTTTTTCACCTAAATATTGCACATTTAATAACATTCCTCTGAAATGTAATAGAACTGAACTTAGTTGTCTTGGTAGTGTTATATTAACTGTTACATAAGGAAATTTTATATGGTAGAGTTATTGGCAATTTTTTTAAATGAACATTTTGGAGAAAAATATTAAATATTCATTAATTAAACCTCATTAATATCTATTTATGAATTACGAATATTGAAGTTAATACGAATTAATTAGATTGCACCACCTTAGCTTTAGCATACTTTTCGACGGTGAAAACCACTTGTCCTGTCCTAAACCAGTTTCGAACAGTTCAAAACCCAACCCTGATAACAAATAAATAAAAGATATGATTAATCAAGTTGGAATTGAAATGAATTATATCAATCTATTATAGTTCTAGTCCGCCAAACATAAATAATTTTTAAAAGCAAATAAGACAACGTTAAAAGCACAAATGTGCATAAACACTGCAGACACGTGTTTCTGCGTTATAAGGAACATCTTTTTCAGTGCATAAAAGGTGAGCCAATGAATGTAAAGGCATCCAACAAAAAAAATCCGACTTTTGTAGGATGTCTTTAAATCCATGAGCTCACATTTTGTGCATTGAAAAAGGCATTCCTCGTAACGCCAAAACAAGTGTCTGCAGTGTTCCTAGTTTTAGCTAATATTAGCCATTTTGAGTTTTTTTATCGCACTTGGCTAGAAAAAATCCAAAATCATTACAAAACCGACCTACATTTTGCTTATTATACATAACATAATTGGTACTTAGAAACGTAAAATTTATTAATCAAAAAATCCGAAATAATAGTTAAGCAATTATTTTAACAATAGATTTAGAAAAACATTCAACTAAAGTAAACTCAATGACGCAACAGCCCATAGAGGCCAAGATCTAGTGTGCAGAAATTTTAGGAAAAGCGCCTAAGTTATAGACTTAGCTATAAATTTATCACACAATTTCACCGTCTACATCGCGTACAAATCGTGTGAAATGATGTCTTCCATTACTCACTCAAACTCGCTCAATTTGGCGAGTTTTCTTAAAATTTTGGCATATAAAAAAAAAATTATATTTCGATAACGGCTGCACGAGGGCAGATAATTTATGCACCCAGAAACATGTTTTACAATACTTTTTCGATTGAAACTTATATATTTATTTTTCATTTATGTATTTATTATTTTTTTTTTTAAATTATTGTTATTACATTATCGTGTGGTTTTCTGATCAGTAACATTGTACAAGACTAGAAATCCTCCAATTTAAGTACTTTTGTTCTAAATATTTTGTGACTGAACAATTTTATTTTGTGACTGTTGGTGCATAGAAAATTATTTGATTTTGTTTTTTTAAACTTTCTTTTTTCTTTTTGATAGTATGGACAGCAATGTAGCCCGTAATAGCAGACTGATCGATATCGTCGACCAAGTTTGGCGAGAAGAGAAATTGCCTGATGAGCATATAGCAGTTCCAGCTGCTGAATTGCCAGATCCAGAACCAGATAATGGGAATCCCCAGGAAACTCTGCGTGAGCAGGAGCAGAAGTGGACTGATTTAGCTCTAAATAAAATTCATCGGGTTACCCCAACAACTCCAGCTCTTTAAAGTACTTTATTCTGGACGAGTGTATAAAGAAGACAAAGGGGGAAAAAACTGCATTGTTAAAGGAAGTGATGTTCATGAAAAATGGTGTCATATTTAAATTTTGCTTGAAAATTTGCTTTGTAAATACGTGAAAAATTAAAGCTACTTCATCAAAGAAAAATCTATAAGCATATTCATTGACTTTTCAATTTTCTTATTGCATATTCTCATATATATATAATATAATAGCCAATGATCGAGTAACGCTCCTGACGTCATCAACAGTGAAACTCGCGCCACGGCAAGATAATTTGATAGTTTTGGTAATGTTACACGGCTGAACTGGATCCGGTAACTTAGCTGTTTTACTGGTCAGACTTATTTCAGGGGTATGAAGAAACGAAAAAGTGGTCAACAATGAACCCTATCTACCGGAATTAAGGGTTTATCAACTGGAGTTAGGGTTAAAATTACAACTATCATTGAAGCACCGTTTATACGTTTTTGAAGGGACTGTATGAAAAAAGCGTACAAATGAGAAAACGTATAATAGGTATAGGTTAATGCATATTAGACTCTGCAGAGACCAATTTAAAAAACGTATAATTGATAAAAATGTACAGAAAAGAAACGTACAAACGGTGCTTCACTATCACCAAACAAGCAATTGCTTCGTACAAATGTAGAAGAAAATTTTACCTTTCATATCTTGACGGGCGATTTTTCTTGTTAGTAAGAAATCGTAATGTTTTGACTTTGAAATTCTAAACTTCCATGTGCGTATCCTGAAACTTTTCAAAATCTAAATCGATCGATTCCAATATGTAGTAGTATAATGACACCATCTCAGTGTTGATTGCTAGACGTCGAAAGCTAACTTTCACCAGCAGAGGTTCGTTCATGTAGCCATTTTTTTTTTTTTTTTTCTTTTTTTAACAATCATGAATTGCTTACTAACACTCACTGGACAAAGTTGGTGTTCCTTCAAGCACGAATACAAGGGAGAGGTACTTTTCACCATCATTTTTTTCCGAATCAGGGTCTTAAAACGAAAGTGTAGATTTTTTTTGCCCCTTTGATATAATGTTGAGGAAAGGAATCTGGTTCGAATCTCTTCTTCTGGGAAACTTTTCGGAATTGAAGTTTCGTTCGAAGGGGCAGTTTTAGACGATCTTTAGTGATTTTAGGAGGAGGAGTTTGAAGACCTTCCCCCGGATATTTCTCAAAATGTAAGCCTAAAAGACGCGATTGTAGACATCTTATGCGTAAAACAGGAATAGGTTCAGTGACTTTTCTCGAGTATTTTTTTTGGAACTGAGTTCCGGGGAAAAAAAAAAAAAAAAAAAACGCTATTTTAGACGACTTTCAATGATGTTAGGGGGTTGGGTTTCTAAACATTCCACTGGAATTATTATGAAAGTGATTTTCTAAAAAAAGCAATTTTTAAAGTATATTCTATCCATTGGAAAGGAATAGGTTCGCGAACGACTTTGGCTAAATCCCTATATTTTAGTTGTTTTATATAAAAATGAACTGACAGCCAACTCCCGCCCCCTAAAGCAGATGTAAATGATATACGTTATAAGAGAGAAGGGGAAAAAATCGCCCCCTCCTTAAAAATTTTCTGGATCCGTCCTTGTGTTCCTTTGATTTTTCAGATTACCATGACGACGAGGATAAGTCGAGCTCATAGTTTTTATTTTTATATACGAAGACTACCATGGTTACAAATCGTTGCCGTTTTTTCAAGGCAATAGCAAAACTTCATCTAAAACACAAAATTTCCAGATTACCAATTGCCATCATTCAAGATTGGTAAGAAATAAAAATACCATAATGGTATAAGCAGGAGCGTGCACAGAAATTTTGGGGCCCGTCACAAATGACTTGCCCCCCTCCACACTGTTAAACCCTTACGTCCCTACATATATTTCACCCCTCATTTTAAAAATCTCGGGCCAACAGATGTCCCCCCCCCCCCCTCTCTCACTGTCGCCTGTGCACCCTTCAGTCTGTAAGCTGTCAGAGGCGCCGACTTGCAAATATTATTGGAAGGGTCCAGACATCACCGGGGGTTTAGGGGTGTGTAATTCTACGGAGGTCCCCCCCCCCCCCCAAATAAGGGTCAGATTTTAGTACCTTGAAAATGCCAATTTACATATTTTCTGGTTTGTATAATTTAAACAAACAAACAGTATGTGACATGGCGTTTTCAAAGTAAAACAATCTAAAAATTGGTATACAATTTTTCTGGTTCAACTAGATCAAGTCTTTTTTTTTTTTTTTTTTTTTGTTCTATTTTATTGGGAGCCGTGCAGTGCCGTAGCTAGGCATTGATATAAGATTGGGCACTTGACTTGCATAGAAGGACTTATAAAAAAATATTGGGGAGGGACATACTGGGGTTTCTTGCCGCAAGAAATTTTTTAAATTTGAGATGAAAAATAGTGAGTTTAAATTTTTTTTAAAGCATTTTCAAGTTATATAATCAACATTAGAACTCCGAAAACTCGACACTTCGAGATACTCCTCGACAAGCCTGACACATATTTTTTTGGCTTTGAAAAAAGGAAAAAAAAAAATACAAACACGCACAGTATTTTAGTAAAACAATAATTTAATTTATGCATATATTTTAAGACCAGTTATTTTTTTATTAGTGACATTGGCTTACATATTCAAGTGCAAACGCAGTCTCTCAATGTCTAGGTTATTTTGGAAAACAGTTGATTTTTGAAACTTTGTTTCACTTCTGTTTAATAAAAGCAAGCACTCTTGTTCACCTGCAATGACCTGTGTGAGTCCAGTTGATGTGAACTGCACATTAATGCAAGACCGCATCATTTCACAAACCTCACATTAAAGTGCTTTGTAGTACTCCTTTGGGGTTTTGAAAGTGTGCTTGAGCTTACTTCGTTGTTTTCATACTTCTTTGGTATACGTTGATTCCAACGAAGCGTAGGATCATCACTTTGTGAAGATTTTTCTTTTAAACACAATTCTTAAAAGTATTCAAAACTATCACGCCTCCCATTTAATATACAAATTAAACCCTAATACATATTTTTTCCAGATCAGCAACACGTACATGAGCGCGCCGCAGCGCTGTCCACCGGCGACAGACTTGACCATGGAGCTATGAGTAATAAGGAGACGACATGAGCGAGATACGCTGAAGCCGTTTCGGAAGCTTAGTTAACTGTTCTTTTGACTGGCAGCCATCTTGTGGTGTTCAAAACATTGAAAGACTGCATTTCATAACATGGTGTGTTTCTGATGTTCTTTTGCACCAAAAGGGTTCACTTTTTGCAATTGCGATTTTTATAAATGGTTCGATTTCGCTGTTACGATTTTTTTACTTGATGCTTTTATTTTGATTTTATATCGACAAAATTTTATGCTGTAGCCATATTATATATTATTTTTTAAAAAAATGAGCAATAATTCGCGACTATTGGGAAAATTCGCGAAAACAGCGATCCCCGCACTTTTTGCGTAGTTACGGTAATTATTTATTCTTTATTCCCAGTCAGACCATGTAAAATCATAGCAGAATGTTTAAGTATTCACTTCTTTAGCATCTGCTTAAAAGGGATGGACCAAAATCGGGAAAATGATCACGTTTTTGAGTGTTTTTTTCAAAGAAAAAAATCGGTAAAATTTTTCGGAAATTCTGACCCGCGTATAAGTCGACCTCCAACTTTAAACATCATTTTTTGTAATAAATTTCTCGACTTATTCGCGAGTATATACGATAGTGGATTACTTGCTCAAGGTCTTTTGGGAGCTCTTTTATTACCATTTTTTTAACCTTCTCGTCTGTAATGTTTATATTCTTTTGCGTTATTTAATTTATAATTAACCGACATTTATTCAATTATTATTTTTTTTTGTAATGGCAGCAACAGTGACAGTAGAAATTAGAATGATAAAAATGTTTTGATGGAATGAATGTTTTTCTCACCCGTTGTAGGCGCAATCTATCATTTTTTATTTTATGTCAATGTAATTGCCCTTAATTTATTTTTTGTATATTTAAAATTTTTCTCAGCAAAAATACTTCTGAAAGCTGATCAATATTATTCTATTATCCGAGGGCTTCTTAACGTTATCTATGGGTAAAAATTTGGTTCTAGGATTTTTTGTTCGTATAAGCGGAGCATTTGTTTATCCTTTACCTAATTAAGCAGGCTGACAGTATTTTCTTTATTCCTAAAGTACAAGTGCTGTCCAAGAAGTATCTGACCTTACTGTTTTTGTGTGAAAAGTGTAAATAAAACTATTTTTGTTTATAATATATTTAAACTCATTTCACAGCAATTGTTCAGTTTTTGTTATTGTTCTGAATCCTTTTATTTATACTTCTGTGGTACAATGCTTTTACGCAAGTCCTTTTTATGTCGAAGTGGAATATTATAAGGGTTTTATTTCCTGTACGTTTTCAAAAAGTAATGTTGTCCTTGATTCAAACATTGTAAAATATTGTACTCCCTTTATTTTTTGGAATAAATATTCAAAAACACATTTTGTTGCTCTGGAATGTGCTTTTCAAAACTGAAAAATATATTTTATATTGATACAAATAACATCCAGAGTAAAAATTCCTGTTTTTTTTTTGGAAAATAATAAACAAAATTCGGATTTATTTGATTTAAATCCGATTTTTTTGATTCTATAGAAAAAAAATTAGAACATTTGTAAAATATAATTAAATTTAATATTGATATTTTTCTAAATTTACCACTATTATATTTTGAGTATTTCAGTAAAAAGCTTTCATGACATGATGAAAAATCTGTTTCATACAAAGCATATGATTCTTGTAAAATTTAATTAAAATGACATATTAGTGCACTTTAAATTGGTAAAAAAAGAGGAAAATAAACAAATTGGCCTTATAGCATATGCCTTTTTCTAATCTTCACTAGCTTTGTTATTTTTTTTTTTTTTTTTTTTTTGTATAAAAATTATATTTTACAATAGGAAAGAGCTGGCAATTTTATTTGCCCACTTTCTGGTAAAGTATTTCGAAAACTGGTCCCGAGACCATCTACAATTATAGTTAACAAAAAATGTATAAACTTCAATCTCTTCGATTGATGATTTCTCAAAAATAAATTTATGAGCATACTCTAAATTTTTTAACAACAATTTATGCTTGGAGCAGTATTAATAAGTTTATCTTTTCCAATGTGTACAAAAATGCACACAATATAGCAACAAAGTATGGAATTTTTCTGCACACCCATTTTATATCTATGTGCAACAAAATCCCTCATTGTTTTCATAAAAAAAATTCCTTAATCCAGTGACTACTTATTGAAAAAAATATTGTGCAGACACAAAAAAAAAGAAAAAAAAATGTGGTAAAAGAGAGATAATTTAAATAAAAATGGTCAAGTGAGGAAAAAGACCTAGGACAAAATCAATATAATGAAAGAGGGTTAGACTAAAAAAATTCAGAACTAATAAAATTAAAAAAATTCAGGGAGATTTCCAGGGTTTAAGTTAAAAAATGATTTAAATCATTGACACCCAGGTAATATTTTTGTTATGTAATCCTAAAGTATTCAGTAAATAAATATTTGTAATATTCATTTTGATTTGCATCTTCCCTTTTCAAAAAATAAGTTGGGAATAAGTAATTCAAATCAAGTGGAAAAGGCTCTATTCATTTTCTTATTCCCATCTTTCAATTATGTTTAAAGCTCTTTTTGAGAACATTTACTTAATGCAAATTATTTCGTTGGTTTTAGTTAATTTTACTTTACATAATACTTGATGAATAAAGTATTCAAATATTCAGTGGTTTAAATTTATTTCAAACACGATACGTAAAGGATTTGTTCGAAAAAAAGTCACCGTTCTTTATATAAGAGCCTTGAAATTATTACTAGACGGTTGGAAATAAATTTTATACCCTGCTTTTAGCATTATTTTTGATAAAATCTCCTTCGCTCTGAAAAAAAAAAAAACACACACACACACCCTATACCAAAACAGAATATATGCACAGTAACAGCATTTTAATTCTTGAATTAATTGAAGAGCTCTTATTCTTAGAGCAACGATTTTCCACCATTTCTTTTCATTAAACTGACGGGAAAAAACCCTGGATTATTGCTCTTCAGAAAACCATAAATTATCTATTATTGTTCAAAAGCAAAGGCATTGAGTCAACCAGCGCATCGAGTCGAAAGCGTACGATGAAAGCCACAAGATGGCCGCGAATCTTCGCGGTTGCTTCACTTCCACTGCGGAGTTTCAGTGGTGATGTCTTCTCCTTATTACTCATAGCTCCATGATCCAGAGATTATTGTGGCATCCGACCGTTCCATTCTAACTATCATCAGTGCATCAACAGATCAGGCGCTAACACTTGTCCCACAACTTCCACATCATTGGACACGGGTTCGAAACAATGCTGGTGGCTATATTGAAGTAGTAAGCTGGCTGCATCTGGAGGAAAGTGGGCGTCAAAAACTACATGTGTCATGCGCCTTAATGGTGTCATGTGAAAGACTGATGCCTTGTCGGGGAGAACACTAGGCCTGGTAAAGGCAGAAGGGCTTCTTACACAGCCCCATTGGAAACAAAGAAACAAACCAAAAAAGAAAATTAATTTGAATTTTGACCTTTTGAATTCAAATTATGTTTTTCGCAATCAGCACGACTGTGTGTGTATGTAGGCGTGTGTGTGGGGGTATGTATGTTTGTGTGTAGGGGGGTACGTGTGTGTGTGTGTAGGCATGTTTGTTTGTGTCTGTGTGCAGGTATGAGTGTGTGGATAGTTGTGTGTATGAGTGTTTGTGTGCAGGGTGTGTGTGTGTGTAGGCGTGTGTTTGTGTCTGTATGCAGGCATGAGTGTGTGGGTATGTGTGTCTATATGTGTGTAGGTGTGTGTGTGGGTAGTTGTGTGTGTATGTGTAGGTGCCTGTATGTATGCGTGTGTATGTGTTTGTATATGTGTGTGTATAGGTGTATGTATTTGTGTGTGCGCGCGTGTGTGTGTAGTTGTGTATGTATACGCGTGTGTGTAGCATATGGATGCAACCTGGAGACGGTTTTCGCTATAGGAGCAGCATCGTGAGGAGCCGGTCGACGGTGATGCTGCAGAGGGTGCTGGCGGGAAAATAAAATGATAGCACATCAAAACAGTCAAGTGAGAACAATAAGCAATCGTGATTGATCAAAAAAACAAAAATGAAGTAGAAAAACTTGGTGTGTGAATCACTTTTGTATTAGATGTAAATAAATAGTTGTCATTATTCAAGTTCCAACCCTCATACAATGATGCAAAATTATCGATAAACAAGAGGGTAGAAAGAAACAGGAGTTAAAAGACAAAAATAAGTTGCCAATTACAGATGAGTTGAAATATTCGAAATGTGAGTCCACTTAGTATAGGGAAAAACTCAGTTTCACTCAAATTGCTCATCAAACAAGTAATTGTAGTGTTTTGCAATGGACAATATTGAAGAACCTTGGCAATTTATTAAAAGCGATTATCGGCATTCAAAGTTGATTAAATTTTAATTAATTTCGAATATAATATATATAATTTTTGTTTATAAAATAGCTATAATATACATTTTAATAATTTATGATACATAAGATAATAACAGTTTTTTTTTTTTTTATTTCAGACTGTTTTGGACTATGCTGTACAAAAAGGAAATCAACTGGTAATCGATTATTTGATAGAAAATACAGCAAAGCAGAGTATTGGGATCGGTAAAAAGCCATAATCAAGTTCGTTGAAAAGTCAAAGAATTCAGTAATCGTGTGTTTGTAAATACATATTGCGGTACACAGCAAGTTCACTCATCTGTCATTCACAACAAATATTTGCTGTGCGGGACAAACAGAGCATAACACGTGGCTCTTGAACATCGGATCACGCAATTTCCCCGAAATTTCATGATTATCGCGCGATTTCATTGAAATACCTCAGCAAATGATACTGGAAGAAAACCTTACTGAAGCCATTTACGACGAAAATTTTCAAGGCGCGTCATTTCAGCTTCTTCAAACAAGAGGCATGACCCCACACTTAATTCTTATAGGCCATGACAATCGCCGAAACTCATGGCAACAAAGAGGGCGCTACAGGGAACCCCCTGTTTTCATTACGTTGCCATTGATTGGTGGATGCAAGGGTTTCTCTCAGCGCCCCTTGCGGTCAAAATGGGCGACGAGCATGAACGGCATCGGTTTAACACAGAAAAGTCATAAATTGTCAAGGCCCGTTAAGCATCAGCGCTATCTAGTGGGGCCATGCAAGAGGACACTGGAAAGGAATCGATCAATCATCTAAAAACTCCCAGGGTGAGCTTCATTCCTATTACAGCTCTGACTCAAGAATATACATGGATCAGAGCGACCAGTATCCACCTGAATTTCTCCATAATTTAACTCCCTGGGGAATGTCCCCTCACGCGTTGATTCTTAAGAAAGGAGTAATCGTTATGTTGATCAGAAATTTAAATCCCAAGCAAGGACTGTGTAACGGCACTCGTCTATCAATTACTGAAGAAATATGTGCCCGTATTCTCAATCATCGAAATGTAACGGAAGATCAAAATACATAAAGAGCCAGTGAATTAATAACATTTATCTCTAATATATATCTATAGCTTAGGGCAGAGCCACAATAACGTAAGTACAAAAATTGTGATTTTTAGGTCATTACTGCATTGCATGTAGAATCCTATCCTGCATTTGGGCATTATCGCGTAATTTTGTGTTAAAAAAAAAAAAAAAAATATTAATTTGAATTTTTGGCATCTTGAATTTAAATTATGTTTTTCGCAATCACGAGCGTGTGTGTGTGTGTATTCATGTGTGTGCGTGTTGTGTATGCAGTGCTGTGTGTGTACGCGCGTGTGTGTGTAGGCGTTCGTGTATGTGTGTGTGTGTGTAGGAGTGTGTGTTTGTGTCTGTGCGCAGGCACGTGTGTGTGTATGTATGCGTGTAGAATATGGACGCAACCTGGAGACGGTTTTCGCTAGAGGAGCAGCATCGTGAGGCCGGCCGACGGGTGGTGCTGGCAGAGGGTGGCGCCGGTGATAGCACGCCAAAAACAGTCAAATGAAAGCAATAAGCAATCGTGATTTCTCAAAAAAAAAAAAAAAAACTCTTTATATATACTGTTTAGCTACGGATCGTACGGAATTGGCAAACGGCAAGTTAAGACGAGTCTATCTAAATGAGGGGGAAAAGTAAAAATTTGATGATCGTGTTTCGATCATTTGAATGCAAAGGAGATGAAATCGCACGCCGGAATTATGGGATACAGCGGTGCGATTATGGGCAGGGTTATGAAAGCAACCAAATAAAATAGCTGGCGGATTGGTTTACATTTTACCAATCCGCCAATATATTTGTAATGCACTTTCAAAAACGTGCTTCATAAACTTGTAACAATATCTATGTTTAAATTAACTACTACTTGAGACTCAGTAATGGAATGTTTTGAATCAAAATGTATCTCAAGGTATTTAGCAAGAAGCTAAGGATCTTGGGATACAGCGGTGCAACTTCCAGCTTCAATTTCTTAGTATTCGCGACTCCAATAAACTATAGGGGGCGCTGCAGCCAATGTCTAATGGCGGACGAAAAAGGCAAAACAAACGAATGCCGTAACTTATAACTTACTTTGAAACTTACTGAATCACAGTAATTTTTGATCATGTTTGTAGGAAGCTTTCTTTTCTATTCTTCTGAAATTACTTTACATCATAAACTGTCTGAAGCCTGTAGTTTACCCCGAAGAAAACACGTGGAATGGAATGTTTTACCTTTTTCTTTAGTATTGTTAATCACCGCAAAGTAGCGTATTCGAGCTCTGGAGTTGCGAATAGCGGGGGCCTCTCTATGTAATTTCTTTACTATATATTTGAATGAGACTGCTTGATTTAGAGGCTAACATACATCTGCAAAAGCTGACATCCCTAAAAACTAATAGATGCATCTATTTCTGCCTCCAAACCAAACCGGATGTTTGTCTTTCCTTACAATCCGTGGTTAGACAGTATTTATTTAGCAGTGTTAGAGCGCGAATCTCAAACTTCGTATGCAGTAAACAAACGTTTTTACGCTCTCCTAAAAAGTAGTGAAGAGACCAATTGGAACACATCAAATTTGACGGCCAATCTCTCTGATAAAAAAGGCAATTCTCCCCCGTCATAAAATAACGGGTTATTTCTAGTTATTCAATAAGGCTGAACGTTCTTTTAAAATAAAGCATCCAGCCCCTGGCATTCGTTTCAATTTTGACAACTTGAATTCAAATTATAGTTTTTCGCCATCACGAATATTGCGGTAGAACCGTATTCGTACGGTTTCTTTTTTCACAAATAGAATGGAAATGGAGAAGAAATTCGCACTAGTGATTTTCTGGGTAGGTAATATGAGTTATATCCATAAAAAAAAGACACAGTAATTAAGACGTGATGATCAACATACGGTTATTATGGCCAATTTATATTCATACACACATCGCACAGATTATATTCGCAGCTTACAGTGGCGCCGACTCTATGGGGTCTGAGGGGGCAGAGCCCCCGCAATAATTCAAGAAAATTATTAGTTTTTTTATGCTTTCTAAACTCAAATTTTTCATTCATTTTCTTTGTTTGAAGATAGTTACCGCGTAAAATACATTCAATAATGAGTTATAACAAATAATTATTACGGTAGTAAGCAGGTTAACTGAAAACGAGCGGTGTGAACAATGACAGTATTACGGTGCTGTAAGCACACTTAGAATTAATTGTCCCAGTGCGCGAACGTACGAGTCAAGTCCATGGAGCTATGAGTAATAAGGAGAAGACATCACCACTGAAACTCCGCAGTGGAAGTGAAGCAACCGCGAAGATTCGCGGCCATCTTGTGGCTTTCATCGTACGCTTTCGACTCGATGCGCTGGTTGACTCAATGCCTTTGCTTTTGAACAATAATAGATAATTTATGGTTTTCTGAAGAGCAATAATCCAGGGTTTTTTCCCGTCAGTTTAATGAAAAGAAATGGTGGAAAATCGTTGCTCTAAGAATAAGAGCTCTTCAATTAATTCAAGAATTAAAATGCTGTTACTGTGCATATATTCTGTTTTGGTATAGGGTGTGTGTGTGTGTTTTTTTTTTTTTCAGAGCGAAGGAGATTTTATCAAAAATAATGCTAAAAGCAGGGTATAAAATTTATTTCCAACCGTCTAGTAATAATTTCAAGGCTCTTATATAAAGAACGGTGACTTTTTTTCGAACAAATCCTTTACGTATCGTGTTTGAAATAAATTTAAACCACTGAATATTTGAATACTTTATTCATCAAGTATTATGTAAAGTAAAATTAACTAAAACCAACGAAATAATTTGCATTAAGTAAATGTTCTCAAAAAGAGCTTTAAACATAATTGAAAGATGGGAATAAGAAAATGAATAGAGCCTTTTCCACTTGATTTGAATTACTTATTCCCAACTTATTTTTTGAAAAGGGAAGATGCAAATCAAAATGAATATTACAAATATTTATTTACTGAATACTTTAGGATTACATAACAAAAATATTACCTGGGTGTCAATGATTTAAATCATTTTTTAACTTAAACCCTGGAAATCTCCCTGAATTTTTTTAATTTTATTAGTTCTGAATTTTTTTAGTCTAACCCTCTTTCATTATATTGATTTTGTCCTAGGTCTTTTTCCTCACTTGACCATTTTTATTTAAATTATCTCTCTTTTACCACATTTTTTTTTCTTTTTTTTTGTGTCTGCACAATATTTTTTTCAATAAGTAGTCACTGGATTAAGGAATTTTTTTTATGAAAACAATGAGGGATTTTGTTGCACATAGATATAAAATGGGTGTGCAGAAAAATTCCATACTTTGTTGCTATATTGTGTGCATTTTTGTACACATTGGAAAAGATAAACTTATTAATACTGCTCCAAGCATAAATTGTTGTTAAAAAATTTAGAGTATGCTCATAAATTTATTTTTGAGAAATCATCAATCGAAGAGATTGAAGTTTATACATTTTTTGTTAACTATAATTGTAGATGGTCTCGGGACCAGTTTTCGAAATACTTTACCAGAAAGTGGGCAAATAAAATTGCCAGCTCTTTCCTATTGTAAAATATAATTTTTATACAAAAAAAAAAAAAAAAAAAAATAACAAAGCTAGTGAAGATTAGAAAAAGGCATATGCTATAAGGCCAATTTGTTTATTTTCCTCTTTTTTTACCAATTTAAAGTGCACTAATATGTCATTTTAATTAAATTTTACAAGAATCATATGCTTTGTATGAAACAGATTTTTCATCATGTCATGAAAGCTTTTTACTGAAATACTCAAAATATAATAGTGGTAAATTTAGAAAAATATCAATATTAAATTTAATTATATTTTACAAATGTTCTAATTTTTTTTCTATAGAATCAAAAAAATCGGATTTAAATCAAATAAATCCGAATTTTGTTTATTATTTTCCAAAAAAAAAACAGGAATTTTTACTCTGGATGTTATTTGTATCAATATAAAATATATTTTTCAGTTTTGAAAAGCACATTCCAGAGCAACAAAATGTGTTTTTGAATATTTATTCCAAAAAATAAAGGGAGTACAATATTTTACAATGTTTGAATCAAGGACAACATTACTTTTTGAAAACGTACAGGAAATAAAACCCTTATAATATTCCACTTCGACATAAAAAGGACTTGCGTAAAAGCATTGTACCACAGAAGTATAAATAAAAGGATTCAGAACAATAACAAAAACTGAACAATTGCTGTGAAATGAGTTTAAATATATTATAAACAAAAATAGTTTTATTTACACTTTTCACACAAAAACAGTAAGGTCAGATACTTCTTGGACAGCACTTGTACTTTAGGAATAAAGAAAATACTGTCAGCCTGCTTAATTAGGTAAAGGATAAACAAATGCTCCGCTTATACGAACAAAAAATCCTAGAACCAAATTTTTACCCATAGATAACGTTAAGAAGCCCTCGGATAATAGAATAATATTGATCAGCTTTCAGAAGTATTTTTGCTGAGAAAAATTTTAAATATACAAAAAATAAATTAAGGGCAATTACATTGACATAAAATAAAAAATGATAGATTGCGCCTACAACGGGTGAGAAAAACATTCATTCCATCAAAACATTTTTATCATTCTAATTTCTACTGTCACTGTTGCTGCCATTACAAAAAAAAATAATAATTGAATAAATGTCGGTTAATTATAAATTAAATAACGCAAAAGAATATAAACATTACAGACGAGAAGGTTAAAAAAATGGTAATAAAAGAGCTCCCAAAAGACCTTGAGCAAGTAATCCACTATCGTATATACTCGCGAATAAGTCGAGAAATTTATTACAAAAAATGATGTTTAAAGTTGGAGGTCGACTTATACGCGGGTCAGAATTTCCGAAAAATTTTACCGATTTTTTTCTTTGAAAAAAACACTCAAAAACGTGATCATTTTCCCGATTTTGGTCCATCCCTTTTAAGCAGATGCTAAAGAAGTGAATACTTAAACATTCTGCTATGATTTTACATGGTCTGACTGGGAATAAAGAATAAATAATTACCGTAACTACGCAAAAAGTGCGGGGATCGCTGTTTTCGCGAATTTTCCCAATAGTCGCGAATTATTGCTCATTTTTTTAAAAAATAATATATAATATGGCTACAGCATAAAATTTTGTCGATATAAAATCAAAATAAAAGCATCAAGTAAAAAAATCGTAACAGCGAAATCGAACCATTTATAAAAATCGCAATTGCAAAAAGTGAACCCTTTTGGTGCAAAAGGACATCAGAAACACACCATGTTATGAAATGCAGTCTTTCAATGTTTTGAACACCACAAGATGGCTGCCAGTCAAAAGAACAGTTAACTAAGCTTCCGAAACGGCTTCAGCGTATCTCGCTCATGTCGTCTCCTTATTACTCATAGCTCCATGCTCTGGATAGGTTCTGATGTAGGGATTGCAATATCGGTATTCGGTATTTTTAAAACGTGATACCTGAATACCGGTATTTAAAATTTCTCAAAAAATAATGGAAAATATTAGGGCTCGACCGATGGCATTTTTTGGCCGATGGGCCGATGCTGATTGTTGGCCGATTGTTCAAAGATGGCCGACGACTGATTGTTTTCCTCCAAATGGCCGATGGCCGATGTTGTTGGCCGATGGCAAACAAAAAAAAATCTAACAGAAATAAATTGATAAGATTGTCAGAAATTTAAAGGATCATTGATTCATTTCGCTCAACTTCCTTTCCACGAATAAGTAATTGCAATCCAAAAAAAGAAAAACAGATCTCAACCTAAATTTTTATTTTACAATCATCCAATTTAAACTTCACAAGTTTTTTCGGCGCATATGTACATGCATATGTACTTAAGAACATATAGATGACCGAAATATCCATTTTGAACGCCTCCTTTGTTAATTATCGCAAATTGTCTAGTGATGTGTTCATGCGCGTAAACTTACGCCACTCAAAAATGTTATGAAATAGTAAATTGAAAACTCATACGGACGTAGTATGACCTGAAAGTTCGAGGACAAGTTGTATAAAAACTTACCGTGAATAGTTCACATTACCGAAGTACATCTATTTACAAAATTGTCACCTTGAATGACTATGCACTTCTGCTAACGTTCATATAGCTTTTAGAAGGACTCCTGGAAGACATTTATCGCAACCTCCTGTAAGACCTCTTGCGCTGCTGCTTTAACTTCATCGTGGGAAAGAAGGCGACTTTCATGTTGAGGATGCACGGTTCGATTGGTCAATATTCTGATATGACAAACAAATAACATAACGTTTCGTCGGACTTAGCTCCGTGTGACTTTTACCTATACCCAGCAAAAAAACATTTGCATGGACGCTGCTTTCTTCCGTCAGGAGAAGGTAAAGCTGCATCACAGAAGATAGCAAAAAATGGCTTCCAGGAGTGTTTCCAAAAATTATATGAACACTGGCAAAAGTACACAGTCCCTCAAGATAACCTTTTGAAGGTGGATTTGTTTCGGTAATGTGAACTATTCACGGTAAATCGTTTATCCTGAACTTTTGGATCGTACTACGTACAATCTGTATAGGGTATAGCTATGCTTATCCCTTTTCGTATGATGGAAGACATGCTGCTGTATGATGGAAGACAAAGAACAACAGCCAAAAAAAGGAAGAAAAACAAAGAGACTGTTTAATAACCAATTGATTTTTTTAAAATTGAACATATAACTAAGATTTCAGTAACATTGTAATAATGTATGGATTTATGTAAACTAAACATAGTTAAAAAACATTAAATTATGTTTAATCATTCAATAAATAAATAAAAATCAAACTATGAAACCGTCAACAAATTACGCAATTAAAGTGGAAAGATTGCACGTAGACATTTTTTAGTCATCAAATTAAACAAAAAAGGTAACAGATAAATTACAATATGAAATCATAATAGGAATATTTTTACACTAATTTAAAATTTACGAATAGAAAAGTTTGCATTTTTCATAAAATGTATAACAGTGACATAAATTTTGCGGAGAAAAGAAATAGCCATGAAAAAAGCGAGTTTCTTAAAACGCAGCTACAATAAACAAACTCAATATATACACCAAGTTAATAACTGAATACATATACTACTTGATCTGATGTTTGCACACGTAATATTGAATAATTTGCTAATAATTCGCTAAATATTTAAGAAATGCTTGAAACGACGAGGGTGGGTTAGGGGTCACCCTCTGATTTTGGAGTAACTCACAACGTTAAACTTCGGTCCCAACTTGGCTTATTTTTTTTAGTACAGAATCGCTACCACCAAAACCTCGGAAGAGTTTCTGAATCTACTTCAGCACTTCCGAAGAAAAAATTCAAAAGTCCCTTTGTTTTCCTTACATTAATGCTCTAAATTCTTCCTAAACAATAGATAAAGCTTGAAAAAAAAAATCTCTAATTTTATGAATGGTGTTAGTTTTAAACAACTCAGAAGTACAACTAAAGTTTAATTTCAGAAATTGAGGGAGTGCGAGGAGAGGAACGCAAGTTTTCTCGGAAATACAGAAAATAGTCGTAAAAAATAGAGTTCAAAATAATCATAAACATTGAGCAGCAAAACCCTTTTAAAACTTGCACCCAAATTAGTTTTGACGTGCAGTGGCGAATTTAAAATATAGCAAAAGTTACAATTGCGCGAGAGGCCCCATAACCATAGGGGCACCGTAGGAGTTACAAAAATGCTTATGATAAATGTTTTAAAACTTCTGTGATAGAGAAATAGGGCCCCAAAATGTATTTCGACGGGCCCCAAACTTGTAGCTCCGCCGAAGCGATACAGAAAAGACTGAATTACTGTGGTTCATATCCACAATATCGCCACATCCCCACAAATATCGAAAAATTAAAAATTACCGTCGGTTCAACGGGAATCTAACAAAATGAAACAAAACCATCTCATATTTGTTTCCATGATCTCCAATTCTGCAATACATCACCAAATGATCGTCAGTCTGAGACGCTATATTAGTTTTGCATTGAAATAAGTAATTAATAGCCACAAAAAATCAGTTAATAGGCTTTATGGAACACCCGATCGAAAACAAAAAAGGAAGTGCACAACTGGAACGTGCGCACATCCCACATGAGAAAATTTAAGCCTTCTACAGCTTACCATTTTTGAGCTATGACTTATGAGAGATACATACGTACATCCAGCCGCAAGAAACAACGCAATAATTAACTTGTTTGGTACCTGAATGCAGAATTAAAAACTCTTTCAGTGGTGACTAAAATAGAAATTCATACTGAAATTTAAGTAAGCAATTTTGTTTGAAAACAATAACTCCCTTTCTTCTTCTTCTTCTGCAGCACAACAGCCTGGTGCAGGCCAAGACTTTCTCCGTCTGCTTCCTCCAGGCGGTACGACACGTTGCCAGGTTTCTCCACCTGTTCACTCCCAAAATTTTAAGGTCCTTCTCAACACTATCCACACAGACTATCTTTGCTATCCAGCCACCTTGTTGCTGGTCTTCCCCTTCTCCTTGTACCCTCAATCCTTGAAAAAGTTAGCTTTTTAACCGGGTCCAGATCTGCACGCCTAAATACATGCCCCAGCCATCTGATTCTATTGGCTTTAATTACTCTTAAGATGTTGGGTTGTCGGTATTTACGGTATACCCCTTTACTCTGTATTAAAAAGTAAAACAACAAACGTCCCTTTTTTTTTTTCAAAAACATCGGCCAATTCCATCGGTTTTTCGATGTTTTTAAGGCCAGTGGGCCGATGTTTCCTGCAAGTTAGCTTCGGCCGCCGATGCCGATGGCTAAATTGTTGAACCATCGGCGCCGATGCATCGGTCGAGTCCTAGAAAATATATTGTTTCGCTGCCATTTTCCCCAATTTTCTGCAGAAATTGTATTATTTATAAAAACGTACTGTGAACAAGTAATAAAGGAAGGATCAAAATATCTTAATAAAAAATTAATAATTGTAAGAAGCATAATGCATCTATTGAATTGTCTCCAAACCTGGAACTCATTCATGCACAAATATCCTGCCGTTGAAAATACTGAATTCACGCAGATCGGTGGTACTGCTAACAATGCATGATACACCTCAAATTGCCTCGAAGTCCTTCATCGTTATATAATTCCATCTCTTGCGTAAATCTTATTGTATGTGTGTGTATACTAACATCGTCTTTGACGATTTCTTTTTGATCAGGATAGGTTTATGTTTGCTTTTTATTAGCCCTTTGGTATACGATAAACTTTTTTTTTTTAGCTTTTCGATAAACTTCACTAAATTTGATCTTGTTAGTTTCTTTTATTCGTTCTTGTTTTCTTTTCAAAGTTGTAAACAATTATAATTATGTAAATATCTGAAATATATGTTTTATTTGATTATGCCTCATCTCTATGCAAATTTTCAAGGCACTATATAATTTCTAAATATTGTCTTGCCATGTATGAAGCTAAATAGCGAGACAGGACGACAAACCAATACCGGTGACAACAAATTAACATTTGTTATCCTAACAAGATTGTCAAATTTCAGTGCAGTTCAGACAAATATTTTAAATAATTCACAAAAAGTAGTATTGCAATCGATGATTGGGTTGGAGTACATTATTCATAAGACAAATACATTTGAAATTAACTTTCACAAAAGAGAAAATGAATAATCAGCAAAATGAGGAGGACGGGGGGGGGGGGGGGGAATATAGTGCGCTTGAAAATGCGAGTCATCTCATCATCTAGCAGTGAAAATATCACTTTGCAATCTTTTCACTATTTTTATTCAATGATATTTTTTTAGTTCGTGCTTTTGAAGCCAAGTTTTTAACATCATTAGATTGATTTTGGAAATGTAGCTTGAAAAAAGAAATATGTATTTGAAATAAAAGTAGATGCCTAATAAGTTAAATTGAAAACTTTTTTAATTAAAGCTATATACTAGGGTCTGGTGGGGTAAAGTGGTCATAAAATCGTAGGTTTTCAACTTAGGTGGATAATAAATACAATAAATTCTTTAAATACTTCAACTTTTTTTGTTATTATTTTACATTGCATTATTAAAGAACATGTACATTGAATTTCAGGAAAAAAATATTGATTTAAGTAGTTTTATAACATTTTCATTTCCCTTTGTATTTATGACCACTTTACCCCATGGGGTGGGGGAAAGTGGTCATAGCATGGGGTAAAGTGGTCATAGTTAAAAACAGCTACAAAACTGTTACAAATAACTCTATTATTTGTATATTTTGGCTATTTTTATAGTTACAAGTATATGTACGAGTATATGCGGGTATGCACGAGTATATACGTGTCGTTTAAACAAGAGTAAACATGTTCATATATGAATAAATACATGTATACATCAGATACATGCATGCATGTGCCTACTCAAGTATATTCGTGTATACACGAGCGTATAAGCATGTATACGTGATTGCCTACAGGAGTGTATACGTGTATATGCGAGTATATACGCGCAAAACGAACATCATTTGCGTGTTTGCACATGTATCTCGAGTATATATGTGCATACCTGAGTTTCTGAGTATATACGTGTATAGTCGACGTATATACGCATATATAAGTGTACATAGATACACTACTGGCCATTAAAATTGCTACACCAAGAAGAAATTGCCAGAATGAAGCTAAATTTTACATACGTGATAATAAAATTGACATTAGAAAGTGATTACAAAATTAAAGCAAATTGATCATTTATGGTTGGAAAAATCTCGAATAAATGGAGGTTTAAGTACCCTGTTAAGCCACCTCTAGCGTGAATGTACGATGTACTTGAAGCGAAACAATCGGGCATTGAGACATAACAGTCTCCTACGATATCCTGCGTCATCTCGTACCACAGTTGCTGTAAACGTGCCACTCATTCGATCAAACTCATACGTGTTTGCACTCACGACGGGGCTCCCAGGAACCATTTTTTAACTTGACAATGCTCGGTCAAACACAGCAAGGGTGTAAAGGGATTTCCTCTTCCGCATTATCACTTTCTCTGGTCTGCGTGATGCTGTGGTCTGCGATTTGTGACTTGTCACAAATTGAGCATATCTGGGATCACTTGAGACGGTAAATTGGACAGCCTGTAAATTTGATCAAATTAGTGGCGCGTTTACAGCAACTGTGGTACGAGAAGACGTAAGACATCGTACGAAACTGCTGTACCTCAATGCTCGACCGTATCGGTTCTTAAATTCCAACTAGAGGTGGCGCAACAGGGTACTTAAACCTCCATTCATGTGAGATTTTTCCAGTAATAAATGATCATTTTGCTTTCATTTTGTAATCGTTTTCTAGTGTCAATGTTGCCATCACGTGTGCAAAATTTTGTTTCATTCAGATTATTCCTTCTTGGTGTAGCAATTTTAACGGCCAGTAGTGTACTTACATACATATACGGGTATACACGAGTTAATTCGTGGATATATCCAGTGCGTGTTTGGTACGTGCCTACTCACGTATATATATGTGTGGAAGCAAGAGTATATACGTATGCTTACGTGTAAACACGATTATATACTTGTTAGACGTATATACGTACATTTACGTGTAAACATCAGTACATGTATCCACGTATATATAAGAGTATATCCGCTAATATACATGTATGCTTACATAGTGAATCCAAGATCTTGGGCAAAATCTAAGTGGTGTGAAAGGGGAGGATAAGAAGCAAAGAATCGTAAGGAACTTATGGTCGTTGACGCGCTACATGCACACAAAGCCAGAAATCGATGGAATGAAAACAGGTCACAAATTTGTTACACAAAGATGATTTTACCCGACATTTTAGTTCTTAAAAAATATTTAGACAGTTGTTAAAAAGTAAGGCCTGTAGTAGCTCTAATACACGCATCGCAACAAAGGCGCAGCGACTAATGAAAGTTTTTCAAGAGTCTCGTAATTGTAACAGAGTGATTACGACGCATGTATTACAGATGCCGGCCGCAAGTTTCATCAATGACTTTAAAACTTATCTTAAGTCGTTGTGTAAAATTGTCTTTTTTGTAATACATTTGTGACCTGTTTTGCATTCATTAGTTTCTGGCTTTGCGTGCATGTAGCGCGTCAGCGTTGAGTTTGTGGCCATATGTTTCTTATGGTTCTTCCTTCTTATCCCCCTCTCTAACACCTTTTAAAAATTTGCCCAAGAGTTTAAACTCACCCTGCATGCATGTATATCATATGCTAGTATGTAAGTGTCAGCTCGAGTATGTACGTGTATATACGTCGTGTCTACCTGAGTATATAAGTGTTCGTATATGTACGAGTATAAGCGGGTATATACGTGTATAGTCGAATGTATATCTATATAGATAAAAAATACTACGAGATACCCAAATACGTGTTTATTGGTGCATTTATGTGAATACGTATATATACGTGCCTACACGAGTATATGCGTATGCATGCGCATATACTCATATATTTAACCTTGTTTACTGTAAAAACAATACATATTAAGTGAAATTAATATTTAATTGATACCTGCCTTATACTCAAAGATTAAGTGATTTTAAAAGAACAATATTCGTTAAGCCTAATATTATGACCACTTTACCCCATCTTACTAAAATTGTTCTAAAAAATTATTCAAAAGAGATTCAGCTAACTGCTAATGAGTATGAGTTCTTGAGACATGTAGGAAGCTTCCTGTGCAGTCAATCTGTTCATAATTCTAACAAACAAAATTTCCCAAGGAAGTTAAAAAAGGTATTTATATTTTTTAAAAATTCATAATCACTCAAAATATTTTTTTTACCAAATAAAATTTTACCAGTTGTAAAATTTTGTATTCATAATGTAGTTTCTAACTGCACTACTCTAAAATAAAATTTTCACATTCATTCGAACATTTATTTTTAAGGTATAGCCATTTATTTGAATTATGACCACTTTACCCCATTGACCACTTTCCCCCACCAGACCCTATTCTCCACAAGGACCGAAAATACCGGCATTTTATCTCAACAAATACCGGTGTTATGAAACTGCAAAATAGCTCGAAAAACCGGTTTTCGGTAAACCGGTATCGCAATCACTATTCTGAAGCAAATGCCGCGAAGAGGTTTCTTCATCTAAGGAATAATTTATTCGACAAAAAAAAAACATGTACTCTTTTGAGAACTTCTAAAATTGTTTTTTTTTTTTTTCATTATTATTATTACTCTATCGTATGGCTTCCTGGCAGCTTCCTTACTCATTTTCAATATCCGAAAGCAGGCCGATTTGAGCAAGGCTACATAAATGGTAACATGATAACTAATGTAAATTGCGCAAAAAAACTTACTTTATACTAAAGAAACCCTATTAGCTGCGCTTTAACGGGTTTTGGAAATAGTTTGTCTTAGGAGAGTATATTATCGATGATAAAACTTCCGTCTTACCTTTTCGAAAATGTTATCCTTCCGGTTAATGTCTGCAAATGGCTTCTTATATTGCTTATGCATTTCCACAATTGCGTAAATTTCTTCCAAATCTGAGTTCATGACTGCAATGTGAAGATTTCTGAAATGAAAATGGGGTTGTTTCCATCAGTTAAAGTGCAACTTTTAGTCATTAAAATTGATAGAATAAGCAAAAAAAAAAATAATAATAATAATGACATGGACCCAGAAAATACTTTCATTTTCCCAACATTTATTTTTTTTATATGTCCGATTCTTCAAACAAGGCGTGGTCTTTATGACGTCATAAGTGATGTACTTGGCGCGTAATCCACTGGCCCCTGAATGCTTTCGCTTGCTGTCTCACCGAGTTTCCACGTTATGGTAATTTAGAAGGGCATTAAATATTGTGCTCTACGCTTGCTATCAACCGTATCGCTGCCAGTACATGTGAGTAAAGATGCGAATTAAATATTGCGCTCTGCGCTAATGGCATCAGTGAATGATTTTTCATCACTTGTGATGTCATGCGCAGAAACGTAAGAATTAAAATTAAATCTGCGCAACGAAAAAAAAAAATATTTTTTAAAACATTAAATTTCGTCAAATTATTTAAAAAATGGTCAGATCCTATGTTTTAAGCATGCTCTTTCAGAAAAAAATACTTTTAAAACTTCGGAAAAGACCCCATTGTGAAAATCAAAATGAAATTCGCAACTCCAACGAACTATAGGGGGCACTGCAGTCACTGTCTAATGGCGGACGAAAAAACTAAAACAAACGCTCGTGGTAACGAAGAAAATGCTAATAAGCCTAGTAAATTTTGTTCGTATGCATGATTTTTTCGCTTTATTCTTTTCAAATTATTTTTCAAAGTCTTGTTGATATTCTGGCCCACGTAGAAAAAAATGAGAATTCAAGAAGCATTACTAAACGTCAAACATTAATGCAAACTACGTAGTTCGTAGTTCTAAGCAGCCATTTTCACGATGTTGAATTCGATATTTATCAATTCTTGATAAAACTAAATAATAATTGTGGCTTGACAAGAATAACAATTAAAACTAGAAAATTTAATATGACATTATAAATTATTACCAAAAGAAGATGATACTTCTTTGCTTTGCTTTGGCTAAGGCTTATTGTTTTGCATTTGTAGCTGAGTTATTTCTCTCGAATTCCCGAATCAGTTAATTTAAAATTTTTCTGTTTCGATGTTTCTAATTTCTGAGTTACGATTTAATTATGTCATGTTATGCAAATCATCTACAAAATTCTTACGGATATATGGTGGTAGTTTTCTTTTCAGTTGATTGAGCATTATTTCTTTTTACTTATCGAATTCTGTAATCTTACTACCATTTTATTCCACTCATGATAAAAATTAAAAATGGTTTAACTAAAAATGCGAAATCTCGCCAAGGCTACTTTGCTCGCACAATACTAAAACTATAACCATAAACAAATTTGGCGAAACCTTTCAGCTGAGAATAAAAGGAATAAAGTAAATTCTTTCTCGGTTAAACATTTTTCATTTTGTTCTACGATAATATATTCAAGAAAATATTTTGCATACTGTCCATTCCAACTAAATACTGCTGTAAAATATGGTTAGTTAAATTAATTTAAGACTAAAAAAAACTCATATTCTTACAAATTCATACAAAACGATAAAATTTTTCACCTTGTATACGTTATCCAAGTTTGTTAATCCAGAGTTTTCGCTTTCACCATTTCTCAACATATTTTAGAAGGAAATAAGGAAAACTAACATTATTTTGAGAAGCTCGAGAATACTACTAAGGGACGAATTAATTTCTGTAGCTGAAAGCAAACTAAGACACATCTATTGCGTTAGTAAATACTCAGAACAAACTGCCTCTGTTTACGTCAACAGACACACGTGGAACGCAACGTGGCAATGTTTTAGTTTCATCCGCAGTTTTGTAAATCACCGCAAGGTAGCGTATTCGAGCGCTGGAGTTGCGAATATATGTTGATTCAGAATACCTTTTTATAGGTAAATTGATTACTCAAAAACTTAAATCTTTTCCTTGAATTTCATTTTTCTACGCTAAAGATCTCAGCTCGTCTTTTTGCTAGCTGGCCACTTTGAATATTGTTGCGTGTTGTTTTTCATTTTAGACTTTTTAATTTTTTCGGTAACTTCCATAAATTGATATGAGCATTAAATTAATTGTTTGCTTAATAAGTCAAAACAATTTAGAAATAATGAGAAATTCGTTTTTTTTTTTTTTTTTTTTTTTTTGAGCAATCACGATTGCTTATTGCTTTTATTTGACTGTTTTTGATGTCCTATCATTTTATTTTCCCACCGCCACCCTCCGCCCCATCACCGTGGACCGGCTGGCTCCACACGATGTTGCTCCTATAGCGAAAGCCGTCTCCAGGTTGCATCCATGTCCTACACACACGCGCATACATACACAACTACCCACACACACGCACATACACACACACAAACACATACACACACGCATACATACACACACATACACACAATTACCCACACATTCATGCCTGCACACAGACACAAACACATATGCCTACATACACATACGCATACCCCCCCCCCCCCACACACATTCATACATACAACTACCCACACACTTATGCCAGCACACAGACACAAACACACATACACATAACCCGTACACATAAACACCCCCCCCCCCCACACACACACAAACACACATGCCTACATACACACACTCGTGATTGCGAAAAACATAATTTGAATCCAAGATGTCAAAATTCAAATTAATTAATTATTATTTTTTTTTTTATTATTATTTTTTTTTAAATAAAAATTTCCATCTGATCCTAAGAGTTTGAAGTAACGTAAACGGAAGAACAGGTTATTTTCCTCAAAGAGTTGTATCAAAAGTTTTGAAAAATATTTATAGATTAAAAGTTACAATTTTTTTTACCGGTGTTTTTAAACGAAGTATAAACATTTAAATTTTCGAAAAAAAGGGGGGGGAATCATAAATTTTACGTTTTTAAGATGTTCTAGTATTACTTTGCGTGTATTTATTACTAGCCGCCGTGATAGCTAGTAATAATTAATTGAATGATTCATATTCTTAACTGGTGAGAATATCTAGATGATTAAATTTAGCGCCATATAGGAAATATTTCAAAGCATATGAAATCTAAATTCCAAGAAAATGAAGATTGTTGTGCCCATTACATTTACACAGAATATTATACACAGAACTTTTATCAATTTGTCAAGTTCTCTACCATTTGAAATAAACAAATCATTGTCAATTACACATTTGAGGCAATGAGAAGCAAAGGGATGCCACAAATGTGTAATAGACATTAATTAAGGTAAGTGGACATTTTCAAGTTTCGAGCAAAACGCGTTTAAAGATAAGGTCCAGGGTAGACTTTCATTGACTTTTTTTCTAAATCATATTAAAAAGCAGCACCTACCAGGGCTACTAGTTACTAGTACTATCTCTTAACCCAAAACAGAGGAGAGGTTGACCTACCATTTGTACTGGTTAGCTCCAAATTTTTAATTTTGCCTCTTACATCCCTTTGCTTCTCACTTCCTCATTTGTGAAAAGAACCTTTTCACAAGATCAAGAGCAAGGAGAATTTCTTCAAGGAGGGGGCGGTTCATTTTAACCTACTACATTGTATTTTTTTTTTTTTTCTGTTTTGGGGGGGAGGCTACATCGCACCGTTTTTATCAGTTTTTATCAAATACAACTCAAATTTTTGACATTTATCCAAGGAGGTCCTGGAACTTATTGCTTTCTTTTTCCGGTGAAAGAGGTCTTGTAAAATTGCGTTTTAGAACTTCAATTTCGTAATATTTTCGGAGGAATGTTTTAAAAACCCCTCCTCCTAACAGCATAGAGCGTCGTGTAAAATTTCACTTTTTGGAACCTCAGTTTCGACAAATTACTGGAGAAAAGCCACTGATTTCATTCCTTCCCCTGACATTACCTGAAGTGTCTATACAATCGTGTCTTTATACTTCAAAGTTTCAAAACGTCTTGGGGGAAGGCCTCCAAATTCCCCCTCCTAACATCACCAAAGATAGACTGAAAATGCTTTTTTGGAAATTTAATTTCGAAAAGTTTCCGGGAGGGATAGTCGAGACCCATTCTTTTCCTTAACGTCATCAAAGATGGACTATATACTTGGCTTTAATTCGGAAAAATTGCCTGTGCAGGGTCCCTCAAGGGACCCTGCACAGGCAATGCCCCCTTGTATCCGTTCTTGATCAGGAGATAGAAAAAGTGATCTACTTACGTTAGATTTAAAGGCTGTCCTTCTGAATCTCGATGTTTCGTTACGTAAATAATATCATCTTTTGTTTCTTGTATTCTTTTATAATTTTTCCGTAGCGACAAAAGAAGTCTCTCATTGTGTAGAATGCTGCGAAGTATTTGTTTTGAGAATCCACTAAAATGAGAAGAAAAAAAAAAGAAAGTGTCAAATAAAAAAAAAACTGCACTTCACTTCACTTTCACACATTCAAATGAATGAAATTGTACATCGCCGTCTCTCAGAGTCAGGGCCGACGTCAGGCCTAGTCGGAAGAAACTAAAGGTGCGACTTGGGCCGCTTGAGGGGCGCGACTTGGAGTCTAAGCAGTGTACATTTTACAAGTTTCATAGGAAAATGGAGGTCCGGCAACCACAGGTACAAGTGACTCGTCTTGGCTCTCGGCGGCCCTGCTCAGAGTTTCTCTAAATCCGAAAGAACCTCGAAGTGAATGACATCCTGAGACTGCAGTTTCATCCTTGTAATGGCCATGGACTCATGTCTGCAGAAACTTTACTAATAATAAAGCTGAAAGTTTGAATGTCTGGATGTCTGTCACACGCATAGCGCCAAATACCATTCGGCCGATTTTCATGAAATTTGGCACAAGATTAGTTCGAAGCATAGGGAGGAGCACCTCAAAGCGATTTTTCAAAAATTCGATTTTGTTCCTTTTCTATTCTAATTTTAAGCCACCATTGGTGGATTTAATTCCTCTGCAGCAATACCGAACGAATTACCATAACATGGACGAGTAAATTACCATAACATGGACGAGCAAATTGCCATAACATGGGCGAGCAAATTGACAAAGCATATGGGTAACAAATTCATCATCCATTATTTGTACATATACAGGCGAACCAAATGGCCTTTTAAATTTCTATTACGGGCAGAAGTCGTTCTGGTACCGCTAGCATTTAATAACCGAGTTGGAGGTAGATGTCATCTCATTGAAGCGGAGGGTGCCACGAAACGGGTAGCTGAAATAAATTTAGCACATCTACGAGAGTCTGCAGCGAAGGTGCGGTTCAGCTCAATGGAAGGCAAAGCTTGAGTACTAAGCAGTAACTTACTGCTTATTATACCCAAGCTTTGCCTTTAATTGACACCAGTCTCTTGCTCTCTTGGCATTCTCAGCTTTAATGAGATGACTTCTGTCTCCATCTCGACTGTTGACTAGTCCAGATTGATGAGTCCATAACAAGGACGAAACTGCAGTCTTGGGATGTCATAACCGGGCTGTCGGTATATTGCATGTAGCACTGACTTCAATGCAGGAACTTACTGCTTTAAATCTCGAAGAGTTAGTAAAAGGTTTTGCACATAAAGACGCAACAATGTAAGAGGTTTGGAGTCGAACCTCCTAGAACTCACGGGCTTAATAATATATTTATATTAACATTTATTGTGGCCCCCTACCCCAGCCTCCAGGTAAAAATTATTTTGGTTGATTTCTGCAGAAACATTAAATGCTTGAGAAATAAATTTCCTCTGAGATATATTTCTGTACCTCTCAGAGTCAGAAGGACGAAAGTCCAAAAATTGCGATTTTCTGTTTATTAGTTCAGTGTATGTAGAAGCCTGTTTTGCCGAATAGAACTCCAAATTTTGCCGAATCGTCAGTCAAAGTTTGCCGAATAAGAACAATTCAGTACCTCAGAGCCAGACTGACATAAGTCCGAAAATAGCGATTTTCTGTCTGTTAGTACTTTGTGTGCAGAAGCCACATCGAGCCATGTGAACGTAATTCTTAAATAAAAAATTATTAAATAAAAACGAAAACCCGACTGCGTAAAAACCAAAAAAAAAAAAAAAAACTATAAAGAAAAATGTATAAGCCAGTACTTTAAAATGTATAAAGTACTACTGAATAACTACACCGTTGAAATAGTTTTATAACTTTACACAAATAAGACAAATCATAAATTCAAAGGCAGAATAGAAGGATCAACAGTCGTGGCCCATTCCTTTCTGATTCAAGGAACCATGTAAAATTTGAATGGGCCTCGACTGTTGATCCTTCTTTTCTGCATTGAATTTATGATTTGTTTTATCTGTGTACGGTTATAAAACTATTTCAACGGTGTAGTTATTCAGTAGTACTCAATACGTTCTAAACTACTGGCTTACCATTTTTCTTTATAGTTTTTTTTTTTTTTTTTTTTTTTTGATTTTTTGATTTTTACTCAGTTGGGTTTTTTGTTTTTATTTTATAATTTTTTTTTACACTTTTTAGTTAATTTTCATTGACACTTAGTTATTATGATTATAAGACGGTACATTTCGCAACCTTGTCATTTCATGGAGAGAGTTTGTATCGTGAGGTTTATTAAGTAACTTGCGATGGTCTAAACTACTGATAATTAGTCCCTCTAGGGACCTAACTCGGCTTAAAGCTACATGTGCTTGACCTTCGACAAAATTGCGCGAACTTAATTCAACCACAGCACAGCTATATAAACAGCCTGTATAACTTATGATAACGCGAAATCGGAAACGTCATCAGTCAAATCTTTCTTGCAAAACTAAAAAAGCCTTTCAAGAAAGAACACGTCGCGAAACTCAGTCCCTTGAATCAAGGCAAAAACAAATGCAACATGTTAGAGATGAAAATCGAATTAGTAGATTTCCTTTCTTTTGGTGCCTTTTGCACAGGTTTACTTTGATGATTACTACAATCTGAGTGTCTTGCCTTCGTTACGCATGGTATATTTTTTATTACAGTACAGAATACATATAAAGAACACATGAAAGAATTTACATCAGAAAGAGGGGAAAGTACATCCGGAGTGAGGGTGTCTTGACCCACCGCTTCAAGTGGGAGAAGCAATCACTTAGACCACTCGGCCACTGAGATCCCAATTTTAGTAAACAAAAAATTCAGGTAGTGAAAACTTCCTGCATTTGTCGCATGCAGGTAGCGTGCATCACAGTGTGCGACACCCAGCGAGCGCCGATCCAAAACTGACAAAATGGCAACTGGTTTTTGAAATGGTACTTTTGATTACTGTCATGTGTTTAATGACATTTCCAAGGTTAAGACAAATCGATTGACGTAAGAATTACCAAAATTGGCCAAGGCGTTTTGCCTGCAGAACGCCACATAGGAACAGACGTACATACATAGACTGATATACGCATTACCCTCCTTTGCGTCGCGCACGCGCAGTTGGGTAAAAAATATCCTTTTCAATTTTTTACCAGATTTAAAAGCGCGCGTCCCATCCTTTGCATGAGCCAGAGAAAATGTTTTTCCTCTCTACTGTAAAGTTATCATAATGTGACTTACGCTCCTCTGGCTCTGCGGTATAGATTTTAGAATCCCAATTTGTGAAAGTGACTAATTACTTTTTTTAAAGATCTTAGCAATGAAATATATCATCAAACCGCTAGAAATATGTTCTGCTAGTTTTAAGCTTAGAGCAGGGGTTTATGGCTTGTGCTTAAAATAATATAAAGCTTTTCTTTTTTTCTAATTGATGCACTTACTTCGTGTCTTTGCATTTTAATGGCACCCGTGAGCTTTCTTGCTTAGAAGACGTATTTGTTGACGGATTTTTCTTCTTTTTAATTTTCTTTGACTTTTTTGATGTGCAGTTTGAATTTGCAGAGTCACAAAAATTTTCATTTTGTGCGTTTTGTACAGTTGTTTCCAAATTATTTGATAAACTTCTTGAAGAAGATTCATTGTTATTTGGAAGACACCTCGGGTTCGTGGTATCTATGTTGTTAACGCTTAGATTTTCATTGCCCAAAGTAATTGGTCCAACGGGTAATTCTTGGAAATTGCAATTTTGAATCTGAATTATAGGTATAGTAGTTGTAGGTGAAATAGTTGTAAATGAGTGGGCTTCAGGAAGGTTAAAATTACTTTGTTTCGGGAGTAAATTTGCGCGGGAATTAACTTTGGCTTCTACTGTTTGTAATATAGAATGTGGTAAACTTCTTGAAGAACATTCATTGATATTTGGAGGACACCTCGAGTTCGTGGTAGCTATGTTGTTAATGCTTAGACTTTCAATGCCCGAAGTAACTGATCCTACGGGTAATTCTTGAGAACTGTAATTTTCAGTCTGAGTTATAGGTAAGGTAGTTGTAGGTGAAATAGTTGTAAATGAGTGGTTTTCAGGAAGGTTAAAATTAATTTCATTGGGAAGTAAACTTGCGCGGGAATTAACATTGGCTTCTACTGTTTGTAGTATAGCTTCATTGCCAAACATTTCCAGCAAACTTTCATTATATGAATCATTGTTGAAAGATAAATGGCCATTTTCACGAATCCGACACTCTAGTGTGCTTTGTTTAGGAAAATATTTCATCGAAGTTTCATCGTCAAATATATTTTCTAATATTTCGTTCACAACTATGTTTCGCTCTCTTAAATTATCTTCGTAAGAGGCATATTTTGTTGAATAATTCTGAAGAAAACGTTCTTCAAATGTATTTTCAACTAAATTTAATAACTCCGATGTTTCAATGGATTGTAAAAAGTTAGCAATTTCATCGTGCGCTTCCGACAGTTCGTCATTCACAATTTTTTCATCTGCGTTTTCTTCTAAATCATCAAAACTGTGACTTGTTGATGGAGAAGACGTGTAACCACTGTCGCTGTAAGAAGCATTTGAGTAATCATCTAGCAGATTCTCACTAGACGAAGAATAACGTTCAATGCTTTGTGATGTGATACTGGGGGGGAATGTATGCGAATTATGTGATTCACATTTCATGGGATAAGGTTTCTTAGCATGTGTTTTAAATAATGTTTTCATTGGTCCATGAGCTCGAATTTGATCTCCAAATTTTTCGAGATAATTTTCTTGATCTTCGTCAGATTCTTCATTAACATTTTCTTCTTCTTCAACAGAGTATTCATTATCGTTATTTTTATTTTTGTTACAGTCTTCAATAATACTTTCATTATTTTTATCAGATTCTTCAATTTCTTTTCCTTGATTTTCATTTGATTTTTTTACTTTATTTTCTTGTTCTTCAAGAGAATATTCATTTACCTTGTTTCTATAATCATAAGAGTCTTCAACAACGTTTTCTTTATTTGTGTCAGATTCTTCAATTTCTTTCCCTTGATATTCATCTGATTTTTCTATTTCGTTTTCTTGTTCTTCAAGAGAATCTTCATTTACCCTGTTTCTATAATCATTAGAAGCTTCAATGACGTTTTCTTTTTTTGTGTCAGATTCTTCATTTACTTCCTCTTGATTTTCATCAGATACCTCAATTCTATTTTGCTGTTCTTCAGCACAGTACTCATTAACATTATTTTTAAATTCGTTGGAATCTTCGATGACGTTTTCTTTATCTTTATCAGATTTTTCATCTACTTTTCCTTGATTTTCATCTGATTCTTCATTTACATTTTCTTTATTTTCGTCACACTTGGCACTGATATTTTCCTTTGAGTTATCAAAATCTTTCTCATCATATTTTTCGACTGAAACAGAAACTTCATCACAATTTCCTATGCCTTTACATGATTCTTTAAGCTTTATTTTTTCATCTAAATTACAACTGCTAATAAAAGTTCTGGTTTGATCGTCTTCGAAAGTAGCTACCTCACTGCTTTCTCTTCCTTTGTTTCCAATAACATAGCAGTAATCAGTCCATTTTTCATTGTCTTTTTTTATGGAATGAAAACTTTTTAATTCTGTATGACCGTCTTTCACATGCATTTTAATTCCACACATTTCTTTTTTGATACATAGTGAGTCACCATGTTTTCTACTTGTTTCATGACCATTTACTTTCTGGTCAAACTCTCCAAGTTTACTTCTTTCTACAATACCTACATTTTTCTTAATTTCACATTTTTCAATTTCATTGTTAACCGTTTCACTGCAATCCTCATTTTCATAAGAAGAAATATTGTTTTTATTTGTTTCGGTAAGAACTTTGCTTTTATTTGAGTGTTGATTTCTAAACAGTGTACTGTTTTCTTTTCCACTTATTAGTTGTGTACAGATGAGATCATTCGAAAAACATTCTCCATCTGACAAATGTGTCTTCTCTACATTGGATTCAAGCTTCAACAAAGCAACAGTTCCGTAATATGTTTCAGTAGGTATATTAGAATCATGTTCTTCTAAAACGCTTCCTTTCCCTTCAACAGACAATAAACTATATAGCAGCTTATCCGAACAACTTGTATTTGAATTTATTTCATTCTTGCAGACAACTTTTTCCACTTTTGATGAAAATATATTGTCAGATGCAATGGTCAGTTTTTTAATTTTATCTGACAAAGAAAAATTTATTTCATTTTCCTCGGCTTTAATAGGGCTGCTTGTACTTTCTGATTTTTCATCGCTTTTGAATAACGATGAATTCTTTGCTGCATCAATAACTTTAGGAGAAGATTGTTTGTCAAATCGAGTTCCGTTTTCCACTTTTAATGAAGGTACTTTGTCTGATTCCAGTCTTAAATTTTTAATTAGCTTTGATAAGGAAAACTTTATTTCTTGCTCTCTAATAGTAACTAGGTCTCCTTCGTTTCGAATAATTTCAGGCGTCTTTGAAAAATCTAGCATTTTCCCAGCATTTTCCTCTGTTTCTAAGTATAAATCCTTGTATGAATTTCCTATTGAATCTTGAGCCATCTTTGTTTAGTAATTCAAGATAGTTTGAAAAATTTAATGTATCTGAAATGAAAATTAAATTGTTAAATATGATGAATCAAATAAACGTTAAAAATATAGTACATTCAATTTTTTCTACGCACACATATAGTTTACGGTTGTTGTTAACCAAATGAACCAAGTAAAGGAACTAATAGGTGATAATTTATTCTCTAAACCAGCAGTTATTAATAATTACCTATAAAGTTCTGTCAATATATATTTGAATAAGCTGAAATCGCTTATAGGAAAAATCGTGGGATATTTGCAGAGTTCGTTTCTTGCAAACGTTAAGGAAGGCAAACAAGAGATTTCAGTCAAAAATAAAAATAAAGGAACGAAAGAAACAGATAATAATGAGCGGCGAAAAAAAAAAACCCTTCAAAATGCTTCTGACTCCATGCTTTCTAATTATTAAGCAAAATGACCATCTGAATCTAAATGTAATCACCGTTTGCCCCCCATCACTACCCACTTTTTGCATTTGGTTCCCCCCCCACCCGTTTTTGACAGTTTCATACAACCATTATTTTTAGTTGGGAGGGAAGAGAGCTTTTTCTTTGAACCATTAGCATTCTTCTGAGGGACTAGATCGAGAGGAAAAAAATTTAAAAGCATGAGCGTTTGTAGCTAGTTAGGAGACTCATAGGAGTATTTACCTCTGAAATATTTTTTAAAAAAATGAGCTGATGTGTGCATCACATGACTTCCTTTTACTTCAATTTAATGTCATTTTCTCATTATTGGCAGTTTTAATGTGATTCAATAGTTTACGCTCTAAATATCAACAACAGTGGCCAAATTGAAACCAGATTTTTAAAAAAAATTAAAAAATCGCCAAATTTGTCGCCAAGTTGGTGACAAATCTTGGGGACGAAAAGATTGGCGATGTATCGCCAAGTGTCCGCCAAATTATAATACCACTTGAGTTTACATCGAAATTAACAATGATTTCCCCCCAAAAAGGGGCAAAAGACCCCCTTTGGAGCATACGAATGCAACCAAAAAATTAGATGCACAACTAGACTCCACTATTAAGAGTGTACGTACCAAATTTCAACTTTTTAGGACATTCCGTTCTTGAGTTATGCGACATACATACACACATACGCACATACATACGTACATACAGACGTCACGATAAAACTCGTTGTAATTAACTCGGATATCGTCAAAATGGATATTTAGGGTAACTGTACGTTCCTAGGCACATATCCACGTGTTGTCGTGTTGAAAAATAAACTCAACATTCATTCGGGAGTGAGCAAAATGGAAATTAAGGCCGATTTTTGGGTGAAAAATTTTTCGCGAATACAATACTTCCTTTTTTGTAAAAGGAAGCAAAAAGGAAGTATTGTATTCGCGCGAAAAAATTTTCACCCAAAAATCGGCCTTAATTTCCATTTTACTCACCCCCGAATGAATGTTGAGTTTTTTTTTTTTTTTTTTCAACCCGACAACACGTGGATATGTGCCTACGAACGTACAGTCACCCTAAATATCCATTTTGACCAGGGTTGGCTGGATTGGACCCAATGGGTTTTTTCGAAAAAACCCATTTAAAAAAACCCATTATTTAGCCCACTTTTGGGTTTTTTAAAATTTTCTGAGAAGTTTTTAAAAAAGTTTACTAATTTAAATACTTTCACAATTTAAACTTCTTTTGTATTTGTTCTTCACCACAGACAATGGTCGTAAAAAATGAATTTTGAACTTTAATAGTATTTATTAACTCTTAACGGCATTAAAAAAATACTCCAAAGATTTTAAATAAATATATTTTAACTTTTTTCTTTAACTGGTCAATAAGTAACTCAAATTATTTTGACTAAGTCCTGTCACGTCTGATTTTCTCAATATTTGTAGAACAGAGGAAACTACTCTAGCTAAAAGGCTTTCATGTGAATTATTTTCTGCAAACCAATTTTCACAAATCTCGAATAAACAAGGTATATTTCTTAGAAATCAACAGGTTCTCAAACGGTCAGACAGAAAACAGAATAGGATGTACAGTATTTTCATTATCTTACGAAAAAGTTTAACATTTCTTACTCTGTGCACAGAAATAAAAAACAGGCAACATAAAATTCAAAGAAATGTCGTGATTAGGCTGGAATTCAGTAAAAAGGGATTTAAACTACTTGATGTTCTACAGTAGTTTTGCATAACAAAATGAAATACAATAAACTAAAATTCAAAAAATAAAAATAAAAATTGGGTAATTAAAAACGAACAAATACACAATAGATTTTATCACTCGAGAAATAACTTTGCCTTAACTGTTGATGATCATGGAAACTAAAAAATCTGAATTGACCATTCTAGTTTTGTCGTCTTTTATACTTTTCTTCAGAAAACTCTGAATTTTCCAGTTTTTTTTACCCCATGACAATTTTTGTGCTTTGTCCTTATACTTACGCTACAATATGCTAAAAGTACCTACATTTTCCCTAAAAAAAAAGACAAAAAAAAAAACACATTTCTTTTTTAAAACCCAGCTTTGGTTGGGTTTTTTTGGGTTTTATTTAAAAAAAACCCAAAAAACCCTGGGTCCATGGGCTTTTTTAAAAAAACCCGGGTTTTTGCCAACCCTGATTTTGACGATCTCCGAGTTAATTACAACGAGTTTTCTCGTGACGTGCGTATGTGTGTATGAATGTCGTATAACTTAAGAACGGAATGTCCTAGAAAGTTGAAATTTGGTACGTAGATTTCTAGTGGAGTCTAGTTGTTCACCTTCCTTTTTGGTTGCATTCGGATGCTCCAAAAGGGGTCTTTTGCCTCTTTTTTGGGGAAAATCATTGCTAATTTCGATGTAAACTCAAGTTGTGTCATAATTTGTCGGACACTCGGCGATATATCGCCAGCCTTTTGGTCGCCAAGCTTTGTCACCAACTTGGCGACAAATTTGGCGGTTTTTTTATATTTATTTATTTATTTTATTTTTTTAAATATAGTTTTAATTTGGTCACAGTTGGTGATATTTAGAGAGTAAACTGTTGAATTATATTAAATCTGTCAATAATGAGAAAATGACATTAAACTGGAGTAAAAGGAAGTCATGTGATGCACACATCAGCTCGGTTGTAAAAGGAAGTAAAAATATCAAAAAAAAATCCTTTTCCTTTCTAGGGCTTTGGTTTTCAGTTTTTTCACTTATTTTCCGGTGTAAAATCAGAGTCATTCCTATGAGCCTCAAATCCGAAAGAATTTTCGCTTTGTAAAAATTTAAAGAAAAAAATCTTTGAAACACCATATGTTGAATACGAGTCGCAACCGCACCGCAGATCTTCAGTAAAGAACATTCACGCATTACTTATATTTTTTCATGTCACATTCAAAGTTATAACTAAGAATAAAAATGGAATTACGTATGCTTTACAGCAGTATGCTTATAATATAGCATTCATAGCTGTATTTTTTAGGATACACTGAGCCCATCGTTTTTCACTTCTTGATATAAGACAGGGGTTCTCAAACTTTTAGACATTGCGAAAATCATATGTCACTTACAACTATGGGTAGTGAATCTTTGTTCCGACACCTTTTTTCAGTTAATATTTTTTGGAGACACTCCATAATAGTGAATTCCTTGCTCAAGGTATTTTGGGAGCACCTTTCAAACTTCAATTACCGTCTTTTACGCAATTAATATCTATCAATTTCTTATCTTCTGCAATGTTTATATTTCGTTGCGTTTTTTAATTTAATTATCAACTGTCAGTTGGTAATGGCAACGATAAAAGAAAATAAATAGAATAGTGGATATGCTTTGATGGATTATGAATGTTTTTTCCCCCGCCGGTTGTTTGCCGAAAAATACAATTTTTAATTTTTGCTTCAGTAATTGCTCTTAATTAATTTTTTATGTATTCAAAAATTTTCTCAGCTAAAACATATGCGAAAGCTGATCACTATTATTCGATTAACCGGGGAAATTGTTCGATTAAGCGGGATCCCTAACATTGCGAAATGTCTAACATTGGGAAATATTCGGTTCCTGGAGATTTTATTCGTATAAGCGGGGTTTTCGTTTATCCGTTACGAGATAAGGCGGGGCTGACAACATTGTGTTTCCATTACGATCCAAGTGCGCAGAACAAAAATTGACTTATTTTGTAAACAAACAAATAACAGAATTATTTAAAAAATACCAAGAACTTTTCATAATGAACTCAAAAAGTACAAAATAATTTTTCTGGGTCACAAAGGACAATTTAAGAATTCCTGTAGTTTTTGAAAATGACACCACAAACGAAGAAAAGTGCGGCTCATGTCATGAAGAGGATTTATTATTATCTAGCTTTCAATCATAACTTTGAGTGTTGAAACATGCATATTTTTGTTATTGGGAAAGTTTGGTTTGAAATGACTAGAACCGCACTTTTCTTCATTTGTGGTGTCATTTTCGTAGAATTTTCGAAAAATACAAGAATTCTGATCTAGAAAAGCTATTTTGTCCTTTTGAGTGCATTATGAAAAGTGCTTGGTATTTTTAAAAATATTCTGTTCTTTTATTCTTTTTAGTGTAAATGTATTTCAGCAATAGAATAATTTTACCCTCACGTTTTTCATATAAATGCTCCCCACTAAAAGGGAGAAAACCTATGTACGTGCCTAAAACTTTAAGCAGTAGGCACTAAAATTTAATCCTTGTTCCTCTGTAGGATTTATGTTTGCTAATTTCATGATTGCTTCAGAGGAGCCTTGATTCAAAATATTCATTATGATTGCTTTTAACATTAGTGTTGAAAGGCAACAAAAGTTGTAACAATGGGTTTTATATTTAAACATTTAATGAGGAAATTACATGAAACTTGCGGTTTTCCATCTTAACTTAAATAATTATTTTATTTTAGAATTTTATTTTTTCAGCGCTAAGTTGTACCTTAAGATTAAG